>NC_039362.1:85008355-85280655 GCF_003573695.1 Papaver somniferum
ATTCTAACTACTCTTACAAATATTATTAAGTCCCAACAATATTATTAATATTTATGTGATTATAAATTGTTGACCCTACGTATAAGTAAAGGTATTCAATAATTATCTATGTGTCTTTTAAGATCTATCAGTAATACTAATCTCACTACTTTTATGATATTAGATTATTACGTGTTCATACTTTTTAGGTTAATTATTCTCAAATCCTTATTAACTAAAGTTATCGGTGCCTAAAATTTTTACTTCAATACATTAACAACCAACAAAACAAATAAATAAATCAATCAAATAATCCTTTTAATTATTGATAGTTTTTAGTGATTAAGATTTATCTCACACCCCAACCCAATTATAAACTAATTTATTTCACTAACTGACACTGGCTATTTCTATCTTTTCTCATGTAAGATCTAATAGTGAGCTCTGATACCAACACTATAGCGCCCCAAAATCTAGCAACCGACTAATCAAGGAGATTAACTAAATAAAGAGGCACCACGAATCTAATTCAAATACTTAAACATTCTATTAAGAAATTGAATACAAAACTTAACCCAGAAATAGCCCGCTCAGAAATATATAAATACAATAACTTCTCTCAAATGATACATATATACAATAGTCATTTGGTTAAAAAATATAATATGAAACATAATAAACATAGCCGAAGTTAATCAACTTATGAAATCAACTCCTCGAAGCTTTCGCTGCGCAACTCTGATCTGTCTCTGAAACTGAAAGTGGGAATGAGTGAGCATATCATCCATAAAAGGGGTGCCCAGTAGAAATAACATTTAACTTTCAAGTAATCATAACAAGAGTTGGAAAACAATAATGTTTTCCCAAACAATAAATAGTGACCAAGTCACTAAAATAAATAATATGTATATGGACAAACTCCTTCTACAAACAATGTATACTATTCGTGCTAACCACACTCAATAGTTATTGATAACACCAAGACCATGATGACCCGTAATAAGCATAAAAGCTGAATTTATGTAGATATAATTGTGAAGGAGCGTATCTTATATACCACAAGTGGAAATTTTCATTTCCCATAACAATTCATAATGACAAACAAAACATTACAAGTTATTTCCTAATCGCGGAAAGATTCACAGAATTATCATAATGCAATTTAAACAAAGCATGGAATGCACGGACAGACAATGCATGAATTTGTTAAACATAAACTTTTGTAAAAGCAATATGGTTACAAAAGAGTCAAATGTATACCCACCTCTTTTGATGACAAGCCACGCCTACCTCGAGATCCATGATCCACTGGTTCATCCTTTGAATTGATCGTTGTTAATACTAACTGTTAATCACACAAGAACTCTGAGAATCTAGCCACAATGGCTCACACAAGAATCATACAAGTCTATCTAATGATTCTATGCCCATTTATGGTTCTACACCTTTTTATTATCTATCTTTAGTACATCTAAGGTTTACTAATTCAATTAGGTTGGTTCTATAGTCCAATATCTAAGTCTTATGAATATCTACAACATTTTAGAAGGAATATTAATGTTGATTCGGACCATAAGGGTCCAATTCATGTTCATTAGGAACACTGACTATAAGCCCAAGTTCACTAAGTAAGCCCATTAACTAAGGTCCGGTCCATCTGAGTCAACTAACGGCCACTAACGGTCATAAGAGTCAAGGTCATGTCAAATGGTCCATCGAGTCAAATATGAATCGGTCAAGGTCAACTCATATAGAGTCAACTCAGTCATATAGACTGATATAGGATAGTCGACTCAGTTAGACAAACCGAGTCAGACGAGTCAGATGAGTCACTGGGGTTACAACTTAGATTCAATCAGCTAAACTGAAAGCAATCTGGACAAAGCCATTACACAGGCCAAAACTTGAGATGCACCATAATGGTGTATCAACAACATATAACACAAATCCAAAACTCTGTTACAAATTCAATTCTACCAAATAACTACAAGATTATTTCTTAATCACAATAGAGCCTACCTGCAAATGCAGTTCCAATCTTTTACAGCAAACTCTAACAACAACTAGCACCAATTCATCCTCTCTGCAAAAGCTTACACTCACCTAAGTCTTAACTACCACTCAGACATAAAAACTCAACAACTTCAAGCATGCAATTACCTTTACAATCTGAACTTCATAACCACAAATCACAAGGCCTGCACAACTCAACTGCGACTCATCCAACAGTTCATCATTAACTCAGCTCTTCTCTGCAAGTTCCGCCCTTTCACTTTCTTGATCACCTGCAAATCCAATATCCTCAACTCCTACATCAATCTAAGTTCATCTCAAAACATACACTGTCTGCACATTATTCAATCTCAGCTTGACTAACTCAACATCTTCATCAACTCATACAAATTTAAACACCACTTCATCATAGCCATACCGCACCAGTCCATATCTCACCTAATACATTCATCTATTCCAACTCAGCATATTACAACTCTATTCCTCATTACATCTCCCTTCAACACCACCAGATTGTAACAATATCACTTCTAGGTCTGCAAGGTCATTACTTCCTACTCAAATACATCCATTATTCTATTCACTGCTCATACAAATTTCCTGGCATCAACTAAACCATGAGATGACTTCACTCCAAACCATAAACATCGTCTTTCCCTCAATCATCTCAACCTTACAAACAACATCATAATGATTAGACATTCCATTCTGCTTCCTTAACAATCAGATACACAGTTCATACATATATATCCCCTGCAACTTCAACAATCTTCATACTACAACTATAAACCATAATCACAATTCCATTCTGCACTTATCTCAATCCAGGTTCTATTCTCAATCAAATAAACCAAATACTTTAATAAACTCAATTCAAAATACAAAAATTAAAGTAATTAGAGACTTACCCAAGCTCAATATCCTCTGAATTTCCAATTTACCAAATCAATTCTACTCAAACCGGAACTTCAATTTAGGGAAGAACACATGAACCCTAATTCTTCAATTCTTCTCTGAAATCGAAATTGAAACCAAACAAACAATTATACTCTATATCTAATCAAAACCCGTCTTTAATTCGTCACTTAAACCCTCGAATTCATCTTCCAGGATCCAGTTAACTCCATAACCCTAAATCTTTGATTCAAACCTCAAAACAACTCCACAACTTCAATTAAGTATTAACCCTCTTAATCTTTCATCTTCACCAACTTAACATCATCATCATAAATCCTAAAAACAGAAACCCTAACCCCTGATTCACCACAAAACCTTAGCAATTGTCAATCTCTTTCTCCCTAAATAACATCAACACCACCTCCTTCACCATCTGATTAATTTATTAGTCAATCTCTATCTAACCCGCTCTCAAATTCATCACTCGATTCTTACAGAGGAAGAACAGAAAAGAAAGACGGAGAATATGAAAGAAGGAGAAGAAAGTGAAATGAGAAAGAAGAATGAAGAAGGGAAACAGAAATTAGAGTTATCCTATCGATTTGGCTAGGGATAAGGCCAACGAAAAATGTTAAAGGAACCCAAGAATATGATAAGGGAAAGCCACACGTGTCCTTGTTGCATCAAAAGCATTTTTCCGGAAATGATAATTTTACCCTTCATATTATCTTGATGTTTTCTTCTTCATTCGATATATGAGTGACATGTTCGAGTAGTTCATTCCGCGTAATTTTTCGAGATCTATCCAACAGTACTAGTTTCGTATCAAAATCATTGTTAGGTTAATTTCTATTAATTAGTGTTCGTGTTAAAATAATCGAGTTATTTTCGGCTAAATCGACACTTGACCGGTATAATAGCGTTGACGAGCTTGAGGGTCTTTACAAGTTGTTTTAGCCGCAGTGAAGACTTTTGATACCAATTTGTCTCTAACATGTAAGCCTGTTTGATTTCCGTTTAGATCGAAAGATCAAGGTGTGTAAATCAGTTTGATTTCCCGAACTGACGACCCCCGAAGAGCAGCCTAGATTCTTAACCACCTCTCAAGAACAATTTTCAAAACATAAATTATCAGATATCTATCTTGAGGAATCACAAAGTCTGAGACGAAGATAACTTTGCGATTTTTATTTATCTTTCCTGAAAGAGATTACGAAAACCTCGATAACAGAAAAGCAAGATCTAGATACACGAACTATCAAGATAAAAGATAGTCGGACCCTGCTTCATGAATCCCCAAAGCAAAGTATTTTAGTCGTAAACCTAATTATGTTTCTCAGGGGAAACCTAGGTTCGTAGAGGACGACTCTAGATCAACAAGGACACAAAATTTCAGGGATTTAATTTCCCAATTGAAAGAGTATATTTATTTATAGATTTTCAAGATTGAGGTTGCTTAGAATCCAAGCTAAGATAACTTGGGAATCAAGCAAATACTTTAGGTCTTGAAAATACATTAGAAGAATATACACAGTGGTCCGATTCTGGAACCGTGTACGATGACTGTTCGATTCGGCAAATATGCCATGTGAACAATAAGCAATGTGATGTTCATTAAAAAACTTAAGCGTTTAATCATGATGTACACACATGAGTGTCTGAATGATCAATGAAGTCTTAGAAGTTTTTAAGAGACTCATAGCAATGCTAAACATATTTAAAAAAAAAAGTCTTTGGGCATCTGCTAAGTTTACTAGGATAATTGGTGAAACGGTTTTCCAACCACAAGGCTAGTTCACGAGTCAGGGAGCTACAGTTTGTGAACCGTGTTCGCCAACCACAAGGCTAGTTCACGAGTCAGGGAGCTACAGTTTGTGAACCGTGTTCGCCAACACTACTTGGCTCAAGAACTCAGATGGACGTAGTTTGCGAACTGGGTTCGCCAACCATTCTGTGGTTTATGAATTCAGATGGACACAGTTTGTCAACCGAGTTCGTGAACTGTACCAACTGAACTTGAGGTTTGCGAACAGGTTCGCCGACCTTCCTGTATGTCTGAATTCAGATATCTATGGTTCGCAAACGGGTTTGCTAACCTACCCTGAACAAAAATATCATAAGTTCATGAAACACTCTCTTATGATGTTCGAAACATTTCTAAATGATTAAATCAATTATATGGGCTATTTTCAATTGATCCACAATTTAATTCTCAAATACTAAATTGCTTTGAACTAATATTGTTAAGGACCTTTGAACATCTACGCTAGAATCTTATTTCGAGATTTTTAACAAGACAAGCTTGACTCGAAATTTCTTCTTTCTAAATCTACTAGAAGTCATACGACATAGCCTCAATAGATAGAAAAAATTGTGGGTTCAACCGAGCATTGCTATAACACAACCTCTACCAAGAAAGCTTCCGCGACTTATTCGTTTTTTTAGTAGAGCCAAAAGCGTCTTAAAACTCTCTACAAGCTGTTTATTTCGATTTGTGTCTTGACTTCCACTTATCAGGCCAAGTTGCAAATCCATCAATATCCAACTTCCTCAAGAGATGCGGACCTTTGTTTCGTTTTGGACAGTTCAGGCCTCACAGCTAACAACTCCGATGCTATAGTCTCTCTAAGTGACAGATTGTTGGCCGTGAAGCATTTCTCAGCTAAAAAAAGCCTGACGGGCGCATTGCAAGCTCTCCAAAATGTTCCCGCAATTTTTATGTAAATCTGCGTGCTTGTTTCGCAGAAACATTTGTAGATAGAAAAAAGTCAATAACACGCCCTTCTCCTGCATCTTTTGCTGCTTCCAAAAAATAATTTGTTTCCATGGATAAAATGCTTGTCACATATTGCTGAATAAATTCACTGGGAAATTTGAAGACAGTTTGTAGCATCAGACAACCCAAGACATTCATCTTGTCATCCTTTCCCCAGTTCCAGTTGGACTTATCTTCACTGCCGAAGTAGCTATCAGGGAATAGTAGCCAGGGAACAAAGCAGTTAATAGATTCAGAAGCAGAATATACTGCAACAGCAAGCGCCTCGGAACACTTTCTTTTATTTGTGCGAAGCTTTGGACTTGCATCTACGATGAACGCAACCACTCTGAGCCCCAAGTTCAAAAATTTTCTAAATTTTTCACTCAGCTCTTTCCAAATTAAGTCCATTTAATCTTGAGTTTTTGCAAAAGAAACTAACGACTGGATCACAAAATTTCCAAAATGAGTTGATGAGACCTCGAATATGAATAACCTATTGCTGAAAACTTTTGCGAGAATTTCACAGTACAAGGTCTCGGGTGCCATTTCCAAAATGACCTCCATTAGATGGCTAAAAGTATTGTCATTTAACAAATTCAAATTTTTCCGCATGGTAACATTTTGTATCAGGTTCCCTTCTTCTCTTGTATTTTCTCCATGACAGGTAAGAATGATAGAAATTATGCTCAACGACTCTTTATCTTCTTCCATTAATAACTTCAAAGTAGTATGTATCACTAAACTTCTACATTGATCAACTCGGATAGTTGTTGTAAGGATCCTCGACCCGTCAACGCTATTAGACTAGTCAAGAGACGACTAAGTCGCTAATGACTCGATTAATTAAAGATGAACTTTAATTAATAGAAATTAACCCAACAACGATCTAAATACGAAACTAGTACCGTTAGATAGACTCGAAAAAATTATGCGAGATGGACTACCCGAGCGTGTCATTCGGACACCACGGGAAGAAGTTATCATCAGATTAATACGAAGGGTAGAATAGTCATTTCTATTATAAGCCACTTGGCCCTTATCAAATTCTTGGGTGCCTTAATAATTCTCGTCAGCCTTATCTTCCACTCGAGAAGATAAACTCGGTACTTATTCTCTTTCTTCTTCTTCTTTATTCTTCTTTTCTCTTTCTTCTTCTGTTTTCTTCTTCTCGTTCTTCACCTGTTGGTGAATTAGGAATCTAAATTAGAGATTTAGATGATCAAGAGAAGCAGGGAAGGATCGAGGGTTAGTTGATGGCGGTGGTTGATTATTCTGGTGAACTCAAAATCAACAAATAAGGTAAATCGGCGATTAATTTACGGTTCCGGCTTTGTTTGATTTTCTTTATGAATTTCAGTATAATTTGGTGATGTATTTTGTGGGTTTGTTGTTAATTATAGTTTAAGGGGTTGTCGAGGTTTAATTTTAGTTTCTATATAAAATCAATTTGGGAATTAGGGTTTTTATAATCAAACCTAGAGTTCCTGAGTTTGGGTGATAAATGAAGATTGAATTGTGGTCTCGACTTGAGACTGTGAAGGGGATATGCCGATTCAGTTGAACTGGTGCTTCTGGTTGTGTTAATCGGGAAGTAATGGATGAGAAGATAATGGCAATATATTAACAGATTGGTTGTATATGGTGGCTTGGTGGTGCAACTGAAGTTTACCGAGGTTGCAGGTGTTATGAATGAGAATAGTGGAGTTGAAGGGTGTTAACTGGTTATGGTGGATCTGTAAGGGAGTCGATGTAAATCAGTTGGAAGAGGATGAACTTTTGATGAATGATTAGGTTAAGCTATTTGAACTGAAGTGATGAGTATAGATGACTGCTAGGTCTAATGGTTACTATAGAGAAGAGTTGAGTTAAATGGTGAAATGGGGAAGATGTCGGTGGAGTTGTAACTGTAGTTAGGTTTTATTCAAATGATGATGCTGGTCTTAGTTGGAATTGAAACTGCAGAATTGTGTTGCCTGTGTGCCCGTTTGGTCTGAGAAAATGATGAGACGATGATATTGAGTTTAAGTGATATTCCAGTTAAGGTGTATGAGCTAAGCTTAGTTGTGGAGATATGCTGATGTGAAATACTTGGATGTTGGGAAGGAAGAGTAGTTATTACTGAAGTTGAGGGTGGTAGCAACTCTTGAGTGATAAATGTTAGGATTGTTGCAGTTGTGATGAAGATAATTATAATTGAATGTCTTAGAGAATGTTGCAGTTCAAATGCACAATCGTGGAAGAGTGTATGAAAGACATGGAAGGGAGATGAATATGGTGTTGAGGTGTATGTTAAATGGTTTGCTGTGAATATTAATGGTGGAAGGTTGATGTATGGATTGAAGCAGATTAGATGAATTATGATTAAGAATGCTCTTGTGAAGCTTTTGTGAGAAGTGAAGCTATAAATAGAGTTTTGGTTAGTGTTTGGTGCAGGTCTGTGTTGTTGTTGCACCATGATGGTGCAACAGTTTCTTTTGGCTGTGCAAAGGATTTGGCATATGCATTGGCCTATTAGTCAGCCAGTCAGCTCAGCTGACTCAGTGTATCTGACTGAATTGAATCGTTTCGACTCAGTACAGACTCAGTGGACCGAGTTAGACTCTTGACCTTTGACCATTGACATCACCGTTGACTGGACTTAGACGTTGACTGTTAGATGACTCCTTTGAAAGTTAGAGACCGTTAGTTAACCCAGCTGGGCCAGGACTTGTGTAATGGGCCGGACTAGTGGGTCGTGCCGGATCAGGCCCGTGAACTTGGGGTTAGATTAGTTTTCCTATCTTGATAAATTGGACCCCTTATAGTCCGAATTAGCCTTTGGTTCCTTCTACAAAGTTGTGGATCTTCATAATACATATTGAATGGACTACATAACCAACCTAATTGAAATTACTAAACCTTAGATATGTTAAAGGTAGAGAATGAAAGTTGTAGAACCATAAATGGGCTTAGAGCAATTCGATAGTTCCCTTAGTCTTTAATTAGAGACTTGTATGAATTATGATATGAGCCATGTATGAGCCTTTTGGCTAACTCTTCGAGTGATTGTGTAATTAACAGTTAATATGTATTAAAAACAATCGATTCAAAGAATGAACTAGTGGATTGAGGATCTCGAGGTAGGCGTGGCTTGTCATCAAATCAGGTGGGGACTCTGTAACCTTCTTGTAATCATTGAGAATTCTTTCTATTGCGAGCATGACGAGTCTTTATTACTTTTGGAATGTTTGTGTGTTTTATTTTCTATGTAAATGCTTGTATGTGTCTCGATGTGCGTGTAATATGCGTTGTATGATTTTCCCCGCAAGGAGTATCTGTGATTCCTCACGGCTCTTTGCTAAGTTAAGCATGGCGACTTCTTCCCCGTTATAATATTACTTAATAAGGAGGCTTCTTCCCCGTTTAAATATATTAGTAGGGCTGCTTATTCCCCGTTTCGATACTATATAAATAATATATAGTAGGGCGGCTTCTTCCCCGTTATAATATTACCTAGTAGGGCGGCTTCTTCCCCGTTTCGTTTTTATATATACTACTTTGTTTTGGGGAAATCACTCGTGTGCATATTATACTTGTTTGTCTAACTTTCTAATCTTGATGGTAATATTTTGAATCATGGTTTGTATGGGCATTCTGTGTGGACGATGTTATTAATATTGATTAGAGTTGCTATTATGTCGTCTTCTCCAATGAGTTTGGCGAGGCTAGAGTGACACCTGCTTCATAATGCATAAATAGTTAAACGATTAGTTGCTTCTTGTTTCTTTCAATTTATATTCTTTTAGAACTGGGAAGCATGTTAGTGATTACTTGAGAGTTACATGTTTTCATTGAGCACCCTTTGGGATTATGTGCTCACTCGTTCCCACTTCAGTTTCAATTTTCCAGACAAGACGATGTACGTGAAGACTTCCGTTTCCGTATCTTAGAGCTTTATCAATATAGAGATGTCGTGTATCTTTTATTATATGTATCTTTACTCTGTAAAACAACACATTATTGTATTCATATCTATCAGAAGGAATTCATCTATAACATATCAGAGACTTTGGGTTTTATTGTTAGAACTTTATGTAATTATGATTCTTATGATCAACAATCTAGATTTGATACTTTATTTAGGTTGTAATCCTATTAGCTAAGAAGGTTTAGTAATTGGGGCATCTCAAGTTGGTATCAGAGCTCACCATTAGATCTTACATGGGAAACAATAGATAATAGCCAATGCCAGTTAGTAAAATAGATTAGTTTAGAAATGGGTTGGGTTTATGAGATAAATCTTAAACACTAAAAATAATCAAGAACTAAAATATTTTTGAAACGAATTGATTGATTGATTTGTGTAACATGTTGATTTGCTTGTTCTTTGTTTCGTATGTGTTAATTTATAAAATATGAAGTAAAAATTGTAGGTTGAAACTAATTACATTGTAGTTAGAGATTTCAATAGAGAAATAGTGATTAATTAGTCTCAATTATTTATCACTTAGAAATTCCCAGTGCTGAATAGTGAGGTTTGTAATTCTGGAATGTTTGTGTTATCTTTGTTCGTAGGAAAGCATTATCGAGCCTAGCTAACCTAGACAGGGCAACAACATTCTTGTATTTCTAGGCATATAAGGAAAACTTGCTTCTATTAGTGAACTAATAGATCCCGAAATTTATTTAGAAGCTTATAAACTATCTTTTCAGATAACTAGAACCAATAGTCCATTGGAAATAGAAATTAGACTTTTGAACCTAGATCTACAAATTATAGATTTTGATTGTAGAAAACCCTGTAGGTTCATATTTCATTCCATGTCGTTTTGAACTCATTTAAAATGAGTTAGTTTTCGCGCGTTTGTAAGTATGAGCAGTACTTGTATTTAGTAAAGAGAAGGTACTTCTCTATAAGGTGGGGAGTTTTGAAGACTAGAAGGATGGTTCTATTTTCGAGGACGAAAATGAATAAGGTGGGGAGAATGTAAGGACCCTCGACCCGTCAACGCTATTAGACTAGTCAAGAGACGACTAAGCCGCTAATGACTCGATTAATTAGAGATGAACCTTAATTAATAGAAATTAACCTAACAACGATCTAAATACGAAACTAGTACCGTTAGATAGAACTCGAAAAAATTATGTGAGATGGACTACCCGAGAGTGTCATTCGGACACCGGAGGAAATAGTTATCATCAGATTAATGCGAAGGGTAGAATAGTCATTTCTCTTATAAACCGCTTGGCCCTTATCAAATTCTTGGGTTCCTTAATAATTCTCGTCAGCCTTATCTTCCACTCGAGAAGATAAACTCGGTACTTATTCTCTTTCTTCTTCTTCTTTATTTTTATTTTCTCTTTCTTCTTCTGTTATCTTCTTCTCGTTCTTTACCTGTTGGTGAATTAGGAATCTAAATTAACGATTTAGATGATCAAGAGAAGCATGAAATGATCGAGGGTTAGTTGATGGTGGTGGTTGATTATTCTAGTGAACTCAAAATCAACAAATAAGGTAAATCGGAGATTAATTTAGGGTTCCGGCTTTGTTTGATTTTCTTTATGAATTTCAGTATAATTTGGTGATGTATTTTGTGGGTTTGTTTTTAATTATAGTTTAAGGGGTTGTTGAGGTTTAATTTTGGTTTCTATATCAAATCAATTTGGGAATTAGGGTTTTATAATCAGACCTAGGGTTCCTGAGTTTGGGTGATAGATAAAGATTGAATTGTGGTCTCGACTTGAGACTGTGAAGGAGATATTCCGATTCAGTTGAACTGGTGCTTCTAGTTGTGTTAATCGGGAGGTAACATATGAGAAGATAATGGCAAGGTATTAACAGATTGGTTGTATATGGTGGCTTGGTGGTGGAACTGAAGTTTACCGAGGTTGCAGGTGTTATGAATGAGAATAGTGGAGCTGAAGGGTGTTAACTGGTTATGGTGGATCTGTAAGGGAGTCGATGTAAATTAGTTGGAAGAGGATGAACTTTAGATGAATGATTAGGTTAAGCTATTTGAACAGAAGTGATGAGTATAGATGATTGCTAGGTCTAATGGTTACTACAGAGAAGAGTTGAGTTAAATGGTGAAATAGGGAAGATGTCGGTGGAGCTTTAACTGTAGTTGATTTTTTTTCAAATGATAATGTTGGTCTTAGTTGGAATTGAAACTGCAGAACTGAAGGGAGAGTTGTGTTGGCAGTGTGTGCGTTTGGTCTGAGAAAATGATGAGATGATGATATTGAGTTTAAGTGATATTCCAATTAAGGTGTATGAGCTAAGCTTAGTTGTGGAGATATGCTGATGTGAAATACTTGGATGTTGGGAAGGAAGAGTAGTTATTACTGAAGTTGAGGGTGGTAGCAACTCTTGATTGATGAATGTTAGGATTGTTGCAGTTGTGATGAAGATAATTATAATTGAATGTCTTAGAGAATGTTGCAGTTCAAATGCACAATTGTGGAAGAGTGTATGCAAGACATGGAAGGGAGATGAATATGGTGTTGAGGTGTATGTTAATGTTGATGGTGGATTTTCAACAAAGGACAAAATCGTAAAATCATGAGGCATGTTTTTTTTGACACGACTTTCAGGCATGCAACGATTCATATTTTACGAAGCCATGTTGAATATGTTTCCTGAAAGGCCCCCACTAGCTGAGCGTACAGTGCCACGCATTTCATCATGTCCTCTATGTAGAATAACGTAATTGGGCGGTTCTCCGTAAGATTGAGAGAAACAACGCCTTCAGGACGTCGGTGACACTCACTGTTCCCTGACTACATGAGAGAGACCTGCCTCTACATAGAAGAATGATTGGGCGGTTCTCAATAAATTGAGAGAAACAACGCCTTAAGGACGTAGGTGACACTTATTGTTCCCTGACTATGTGTAGAGACCGTGTATAGATCCATGCGGTTTTCCGTAGATTGAGAGCAACAACGTCTTCAGGACTTCGGCAACTCGTTGTCTTCTGACTACGCACCATTCAGAATGGATGTGACGCTTTAACTGGCTAATTTTTTTTTTTTGCAATAGATTAATTCTTCCGTGACATTCACCACTGAATTCCCAGAATGATCTTGTTTATGGGTGAAAACTATTTATGCTAGTTTTGGTAATTTGGGGTGTGTGGATGAGAAATGAATCTAAACACTAAACAAATGCACTGCACGGGAGTGCTTTTGATTCGAGATATCAATTTGTACAATTCTGGCCTAGACCAAGAATTGGTCGTTCCAGACTTGCTTCGGTCACAAAGTGAAGGAGATGGGGTTGATCTTAGGGAGGGAAGCGAAGAAGGTGTTGAGATCGTGAAGGTGTTGGCTGTTTTTGACTTGTACCAGAATACCAAACTGTCTTGCAATAATGTAAGAAAAGCTCTGTGTGTTTGAATACATTGTATCCACACTTGGTTTCTGTCTCTGACCCCCCTTGGAAATAGGGAGGAGAACCTATTTATACAAGTCATAAATCACAACCCTAATCTCTCGTGGAAAGTGGAGGAAGTGGAGTGATGGAGTAGTGTAGTCGTCTATGTCTACCTGACACGTTCTTGTGATGGCGCGTTGCACGCTGCACGCTGTAAACCGCCAAACCAATACCCCAGTATGTATCCCCCAGTTTGTGACATGCTTGATGTCTCGATTGTGTGGATCGTGGGACCCACAAAAGGTAGCATACGGTGCTAGGTTAAATAACTAAGTTATTTGGGAAACCGATATTTATGAAATATCGTGTGTACTCTATACATGTAATGCATCGAATATATCCAGCAAGTATGAAGCATCGCTGTTTAAAGCTTAACGGATTAAGTCACGATTAAGCGTCTTAAAATAGCATCACGTCCAACCATCTTCGAGTGATCGTTTGGAGGCTGCATGGGCAGGCCATGCTTTGGCCGATCACTCTATGTGGAAGAGTGGCGGACGGTGATCATGGGGATGCTTCATTGGTCGTTTAACTCCTATCCAGGGCTGCCCAACTAAGCTGGTAGAGTTGGACGGAAGAGATGATCTATGACGCTCATATGCGACCGTTGATGGGGTTTTAGGGTTTTGAAGAGGTGCGCAAGCATCACTCTTCAGCTTGTTCGAAACCAAGCATGGGAGGTGTTTTAGGCAGGACCGACCGGGCATGCGTGTAGACGGCTTGCCGGTGTACACGTCCGTACCTAACTGTCCCATGAAGATGTGATCTAAGCCGCTTAATTTGACTGACAATGTTGAGTGGTTGAGATCGGTTTGCGGCAGAAATCCATTGTCGCAAAGGAATTGGAAACCACGCAACATACCTAGTTTGGGCGCGCGTTTCGGAGCACTAGGCCATGGTAGGCCCAAGCCGATCGGTCATGCGTGTAGATGGCACACGGTGATTATGTTGACATGCTCGGGACCTTTTAAGTCTACATCTACACCCTCCGTCCAAGTTTGCGAAGATGGACGCTCGTGATCGATTAACGACACATGTAACATGCCGCAAACCCTAATTAGGGTTTGGGATCGGTCGTGTGTACACGATTTCAACCTAACGGTTTGGAAAGCTATGCTCCTCCTTTGGGGAGGCCGACCATGTGGGGCCCACATTGAGCCGGTGGTGAGCATGTGTGTACCTGTCCCACGGTCATAGGCTTGATCTAAGCCATCCAATCATGCAGGTGAAGTTGGATGGCCGCGATCTGTTTTGAGACCGACATTGGCAGTCTTGTGCGTACAAGCTTTTCCAAGCTGCTCCACACCAGCCCAACCATCCTACTTTAGGCTGTCGTTCGGTGGTTGTTTGGGAGGCGTGGTATGTATTCGACCGACTAGGGCAAAAACAGGCCCGCTGGTGGTCATTAAGGTGGTAGCCTGCTCCTGCTGAGGATCGTCTAGGGTGGTTAAATCATGCAGCCAACTTGCATGGTGGTGATTGTTTCTGAGACTGACATGGACAACCCAGATGCTCAATCGGGATAGTATAACACATCGAGAGATGTAGCATGTACGGATATTTTGTGCATGCCTCATTATCGATACTTGGAGATTCGTGTCACTCTGCTGAGAGCAACATTCAGTCGTCATGCCGCACCAATAATGAGGGTTCTGCGGGTACAACACAGGAAATACAAGGCTAATCGCACATTAATTAATAATGCTATAAATTCACAAGGTATATGGGATTGTTGCTACATGCTCCAACCTGGATGAATTTTGTGTATTTAATTCACAGAATACTGCGATTGTTGCCACATGCTCCATTATAGGTGAATTAGTAAAGTGAAGAAGTATTCATCACTTATCAGTGGCTTTATCCTTTGCAGGATGTCAGTGCATAAATTTGGTTTACATAGCCCTGAACTAAAATCCACCATCAACATTAAGTCCCCTGCCTAGGACATAATGGTTGCACTATTGTGGGGCAGGCATTAGATGGTGACATGCACATGTGAGAAAAAAAAGATAAAGGAGGCTTACCCGGAAGAAATTTGACCGACCGCTAGCTATTGTCCATGTAAACGCGCCGACGCAAGCATGGAAATTTTGGGTGGGACCGGTTTCCCTTCTTGGGCGTTCGAATCAAAAGAGGAATCCTTTTTCTTTTGGGATTCTCCAATTATTTGTTTATAAAAGGGACCGACCCCTTTTCTTTTCTCACATATTTTTTTTTTTGGCCAGCTCCCGTCCGCGACATCTACTACCGCCGATCACGCCGCTGCCAACACCGCCGGAGCTTTCCGTCGCCGTCTGTTCTTCCGCAGCAAGGTAAGCGTCCCTTTTTTTTTTTGCAAACCCTAATTTCTTAGGTAAACTTTTTTTTTTTTGCAAGACATATCATGATTAATTCCTCCACCGAAATTGATAGCAAAACCGTCGATATTGCTAGGATTGCTTAGTAAAACAAATCCATGAATATATTGTTCTTTCTTTTTTTTTCCATCGTTGCATGCAAAACCTAGCTTTTAGGTTGTAGCTTGAAAAACCCTTGGCTTGAATTTCGTAGACACGATTCCCATGAATAAAGAAAGTCGTGTTATGATACGTGCAAATGAATGCTGGCCCCATGATAGACGCATTTATGTGTCTATTTTCGTCTCTATTGTGTATATTGTTAGTACCCATTTTTGTACTTATTTCGGTATTTTATCTCTTTGTAGGTGTTTTTGGAGAAATAAGCTTTTGCGGCGAAATTGGCTCGAAAAGTTGTTAAAGGCACTTGGGAGAACATTTGCTATTCGGAATCTCGCTTTGGATAAGGGGTAACCCATTTCTAGGCATGTGCTAAAGGGACACCGGAACTGGATAGGGGGACACCCTTCTTCTTCACATTTAAAACGGTTTTTGGCGGGAAAAATGCATGCAGACGCTGTTGATTTTGGATTGAAGATTTGAACGAGTTTCAGGGTGATTCAACACTGGAAATTGATTGGGCTGGACTTGATAGAGCAAAACAGGTTTAATACATGCGTTTGGACCGATCAACTTGGGATGGAATGGTCGGAAAAAGGAAACAGAGTAAAAAAAGGAAACACGGTCCCAGTCGAGTTTGTTTTTGGACATTCAGAGAGATTAAAGGCAAGAAATTCGTTCCAAAGATACATATTCTATCTAAGGAGGAGTTTGATATAATTGGGAGAGCTCAGAAACGCGTGAAACGAATTAGGGAAGAGATTATTGCCGTGACTGCCAAGGAAGGAAAGAAGAGATTTCGAAGCGATTTGGGAGAGATTTAATCGTCCTTTGATGTATAAATAGGTTTCTTAGGGTGCCAAGAAGGGGGACGAAGAGTTTGGGGTAATTTAGAGAACCACAGGAGACAAAAATCAGAGTTACAGACATTCATTTCTGCTGGTGTATAAGGAAGAACACGAGGAACATCGACTCTCACCTAACTGTCGCAGAAAACTGTCGTCCTTCTACAACACTTAGCTTTTATCGTTTTGTAACAGTTCCGCTTGTAACAGAAACAGTCAGTCTGTAACGCTTATAAACGTTGCAAACTGTCTGCTTATTACTTTTTCATTCTTTTAATCAACTTTTGGGCTATAAACATGTATTTTGAGCAAGTGATCAATATGAGGAGCTAAACCCAAACACTGGGATGACGGAGGAATACCTATTTCACGCATGTGGTAATTCTAATAATTCTTTTATGACTATTTGCATTGATTTTTAATCGATTTATGATTTTTATTGAATGGGTGTGATTTCGTTTGATGGTGTATGCTTGGTCTATGTATTTTTGATACATCATGCTTTTGATTTACAGTCATTGCTTTTCAAAAATCTATTTTTGGCAAATAACAAGAGTCCATATTTTTATTATTTGAACTATAATTGATTGGAATTATTATTTGAGTCGCATGAATGGAATTTGGTGGAATCCTGAGTCTCAGTCTCTCTCGACATTGTGACAAACCTTTTGTATATATATTTTCTATTTTTATTTTAAGTCTAGAACCCAATCTTATCGAGTCCGAGTTGAACGAACTTTACTACCACTTTCAAAACTACATCAATTTTTGGCGCCGCCGACGCGGATTTGCTTTTAGGGTTTTTAGACTTAGTTTTCTTTTATTTTCTTATTATTATTTTTTATTTTTTAGGCTTTTATTATTTTTGTTCTTTTTTACGTTTTTGGGCATTTGTCTTTTGTCTACAGGTTTTGGATCATAAAGCGAATTGAGCCAAGGAGTTTGGTGATTTCGTAAAGACTGGAACTTAAAGCATAAAGACTTGGAGCAAAAGATTAAAGCGAAAAGAACGGAAAAGAAGACAATTTCTTTTTAGATATTTTTTTTAGGGTTTGTTTATTTTTCTTTATTAAAAAAAAGAAAAGAGAGAGAACTGTATTAGGGTTTTCTATTTTTGTAATTTTTTCTTTTCTTTTTGGACACTTGGACATTGTACTTTGGACATTATTATTTTTAAACCCTAAGGAAGGGTTGGTTTAAATACAAACTGTGTGCAGGGAAGGACGGTGATTACGATATCACCTCGGCCCCTCGGGTTCGTACATAACATAGGAGTTGTGGCCCGAGTCGACTTCAGCGGTTCTTCGCCCGTCTGGTACAAGAGGTAAGTTTTTCGAAACACCCGCGAATCCCCTGTCAGCGGGTTTACTCTATTCCTTAAGGTGAATATATGCCGAGGACTTGAATACGGTTGCTTTTAATTCCTAGTAAAGGGCAAGGACTCGCCATACAAGATAAGGGTTCGGATTTCATCACCGTTCTCTTCTTGCCCGCCTTAGGAACACGAAACCAAACGCGAACCTAAGCCTAAAATTTTGACTAGAACGAGACCTATAGGGTAACGAGCTTAATAGGAAAGTCATTCGAAGAATATTGGTTACTCTTTTGAGCATACTTCGAAGTTCATGATGGTTTCTGTGAGTTGAATGCGTGACTGCGCCGCCTTGTAACCGGTGAGGCCTTGGGTATCAAAGCTCTACTGAGCTTCCCTCGCCTCGATTCAACTTACTTTGACTCGGATTGATTCCAGAGGGGTTTGCTCAGATTGTAACGAGTTCCTTTTCGAAAGAATAGAAGCTAGAAACAATCTAAGTGGAACCATCATGCTTTTTGTTTGCTAGAAAATTAGGTTTGATTTGGTTGAGTCAGCCTTTTTTTGTGATTGCATAGAATCCCAAATATCCCGATAGTGCCAGCAATGGAAACTTTGAAAGATTTGTTGAACCCAACTAGGACTACTCGTCCTTCTTGTATCAGGTTATCCGAAACTGAAGCAAATTATGAACTTAGGCCTGGGACCCTACAGATGCTCCCAATCTTTTTAGGGAAAGAAAATGAAAACCCATACTTCCATGTTAAGGATTTTGAGGAAATTTGTAGTACCCTAAAGATTAGAGACCTTGATGATGATGCTTTGAAACTTAGGTTATTTCCTTTTTCCCTGAAAGATAAAGCCAAATCGTGGCTATATAGTTTGGCTTCCGGTTCAATAGAAACATATGAACAACTTACATCTGCCTTTTTGAACAAGTTTTTCCCTAGGCACAAAACATCGTCTATTAGGACGCAAATCTGCGCATTTTCTCAACAAGAGGGAGAATCGTTATATAGGTATTTGGAAAGGTTCAATGACTTATTAACCCAATGTCCTCATCATGGTTTAGAAAATGTTAGGCTAGTTCAAATCCTTTATGAGGGTTTAGATTATTCGACAACAACCATGGTTGATTCTCTATGCACTGGTGGTTTTGAAAACCAAATTGTTGATGCGGCGATGGAATTTTTGAATGAAATTGCCGAAAAGACCCAGCAATGGGAATATTGTAGGGACCCCAAGAGAACAATTCTTCTAGGTAGAGGAAACGTTAATAGGGTAGAAGGAGGCTATGAATCAGATGCCAAAATTGCTGCTATAGAAAAAAGGTTAGAAGCCTTATAATTGGGTCACACTAGTGGTAGAGTAGAGCCTTTTTGGGAAGGCCAGACTATTGAAGAGCGAGCCAATGCTCTTTATAATAATGACACTAGACTTCATCACCGTCAAAAGTTTGACCCATATTCAGAAACCTATAATCCTGGTTGGAGAAACCATCTTAACCTTTCATGGTCTAAGGACCAAGGTCAGTTTAGTAATTCTAATGTTCCCCCAGGTTTTGGCTATACTAAGAATACTTCAGAATCAACTCAGTTTCAGAATTAGTCTGATAATAAAATCGTGAGTCTAGAGGAAACTCTCACCTCGTTTATTCAAAATATTGAAAATATGCGTCAATTGCTTTCACAGAGCATAGAAGCTAGTAATAGGATAGGAAAATAACATAGTCAGGCCATTTCTGAATTGAAAGACCAGGTTAGTCTGATCAATGAGTCTCTAAGAGAAAAAGGTAAGTTCCCTAGTCAACCGATACCCAACCCTAGAGGAGTTAATGAAGTACGTGCAAAACCATTTAATCAAGTGAATTCTGTCACAACCCTTAGGAGTGGTAAAACGGTAGACAATAAGGTAGCCATGCCTAATAGTGGACATACTGTAGATCCACCTTCTAGTTCCCAAGATGAGCCCCAGAAGGAGCCACTAACTGAAGAAACCGATAAAATTTCTAGTGATGCCAATGTGGTTCCCGACATGTCTCATTTTGTACCCAAAGCCCCATATCCACAGTTGTTAGCTCCAACAAAGAGAGAGTCGACTTTCAACGAAATACTAGATATATTTAAGCAGGTAAACATTAACATCCCTTTATTAGAATCAATTAGGCAAATGCCTTCTTATGCCAAGTTCCTTAAGGACCTTTGTACACGAAAGCGTAAGCTTAATGTTCATAAGAAAGCCTTTTTAGCTGGTCAGGTAAGTTCAATCCTTCTGAACCAAACATCCCCTAAGTATAAAGACCCTGGATGCCTCACCATATCTTGTGTGATCGGTAATTATTCAGTAGATAAGACATTGCTTGACTTAGGAGCTAGTGTGAACTTACTCCCTTATCATGTATACAACCAGCTAGGTCTTGGTAAGTTGAAACCGACTAAAATGACATTGCAATTAGCTGATAGGTCTGTCAAAATACCTCGTGGTGTCATAGAGGATGTTCTGATTGAGGTTGATAAATTTATTTATCCAGTGGATTTCGTTGTTCTAGATACTCAGCCTGTTCAGGATCCTAGTGCTCAAATACCGGTGATTTTAGGTCAACCATTTTTAGCCACAGCTAACGTTGTCATCAACTGTAGGACCGGACTTATGAACATATCCTTTGGTAATATGACCACTGAACTAAATGTCTTTAATGTTAATAGACAACCTTCCGATGATTTAGAAGAAGTGAATATGATTAGCACTTTAGTTCAGGATCTAACTCAGGATAATTGGGGCGACACTTTATTTGGTGATACCTTAGAACTTGATGAGGAAATTCTCTTAAGTCAGTTAGGTGACCAAACTTTTGAACTAGAAGAAGCTCTCGAGTACTTTAAAGACTCTACGGACCTTGAGATTCAAGCCATAGTGCTAGGCCTTACGGAAAGTAGTGTTGACCCTAAGTTTGGGGGTAATGAACTAGAAGAAGCTCTTGAGTATTTTAAAGACTCTGAGGATCCAGAAATTCAAGCAATAGTTAGAGGTTTGTCCGAGAATACTGACTACCCTAAGTTTGGGGGTAGTAATGGTCAATTATCTCCATTAGAGGTCCCTAACTTGGGATTCGAGCCTAGTGTACCTGAGGTATTACTTGAGTCACTTCCGAGTCCGCAACCGGATCCTCCTGATATTATCCAGGAGGAAATTCTAAAGACTTGTTGTTCGAATGAGTCAATTTTTCAAGACACTCATATGAAGCCCAAATGGGCACAACAGAAAAACCCGGTTGTCTTGCAGGAAACCTTGGATGAGGATGTGCTATGTCTGTTCATTTTTCTGATTTGGTGCAGTTGTCTGATAATTGTGGCAATTTTATTTGCTTTTGTTGACCCACAGTTGTTTCGACTATTGATATATGATTTGAAAGGTAATTAGCCATTTTGTGGTATTTGACGTCTGGCTGAAGACTTTAAATTTAGCACTTCTTAGGAGGTAACCCAATATTCATGCGACACGGTAATATCTTTCTTTATCTCTTTTGCTTCAAATGGTAACAGTTTCTCCTTGTTCATGCTTTTAATTTCATCTTTAGAACATTGAGGACAATGTTAGATTTAAGTTTGGGGGTATGGGAGAAACTTTTTAGTTGCAGTATGAATAAATAAACTCCAAAACCTAGAAATTTATGCCTATTGAGGATTGCACTAACTAATCTAAGTGGATGGAAGAATTTTGATCGTAGGAGTTGAGGAACCAATCTGATTAGATGGCAACATCTAGAAGAGTCTATTCATAAAAGCACAGAGCTCAGGTGTTAGAAATAACATGATAGTTTCACCATATCTCGTTGAGTCCTTTTCACTTCTATTTTTATTTTATTTTGTTTTTAAACTATGTTTCTCTAAGTGATAGGTGGGGCCCACGATTCAAGTTGTTACCAATGCTAGGGTGAATTAGAGTGATTGAGATACCATGAAAAAAAAAATTAAAAAAAAATGGTAGTTACCAAAAAGTTAAAAAAAAAAAAAAAAATGATACCAGACCATTTGACCAAAAGGAATAAATTCAATAAAGTCGACCACTGGTTCCCTTGTATATGCCAGTGTGTTGATATTAGTCAGACTAATATCTCAATCCATTAGGATAGGTTCATTTTGGCGGAGGCCTTCAGACAGATATGGGAAACGCCGTTCACTTAGTAAACATCAAAACCATCTATGTTTTTCTATATCCATCTTCTTGATCTATCCATGTGATTAGTTTTGACTCCGAATATGATGTCCATAGTGCAACTATCTGAGTAGGGCTCTGTCACTTATTATGAATTTTAGTATGCTTGAGTGCAAACTCGTGTACAACAATTGGAATTTCGCATCAGGGTACTTCCTCCTGTAGTCAATAAGTATGCCAACCAAGGAGATTCTTTAGTGCCTTCCAAGGTTTATTGTAGATAGCTAGGGTCTGGAGTAGTAAAGGTTTTGTGGGTATATCTCTTGTAAGCCCTCCGGAGACAACACTCCGCCACTAGGTCCACCTAGGGGTTTAAAGGCTTATTGCATACGCTAAATGCAATCGACGATGCCTGCGACAGTAAGTTAGGATTTTATTTTGTAGTTTAGATTTGCTCGGGACTAGCAAATAATAAGTTTGGGGGTATTTGATAGACGCATTTATGTGTCTATTTTCATCTCTATTGTGTATATTGTTAGTACCCATTTTTGTACTTATTTCGGTATTTTATCTCTTTGTAGGTGTTTTTGGAGAAATAAGCTTTTGCGGCGAAATTGGCTCGAAAAGTTGTTAAAGGCACCCGGGAGGACATTTTCTATTCGGACTCTCGCTTTGGATAAGGGGTAAACCATTTCTAGGCATGTGCTAAAGGGACACCGGAACTGGATAGGGGGGCACCCTTCTTCTTCACGTTTAAAACGGTTTTTGGCGGGAAAAATGCATGCAGACGCTGTTGATTTTGGATTGAAGATTTGAACGAGTTTCAGGGTGATTCAACACTGGAAATCGATTGGGCAGGACTTGATAGAGCAAAACAGGTTTAATACATGCGTTTGGACCGATCAACTTGGGATGGAATGGTCGGAAAAAGGAAACAGAGTAAAAAAGGAAACACGGTCCCTGTCGAGTTTGTTTTTGGACATTCAGAGAGATTAAAGGCAAGAAATTCGTTCCAAAGATACATATTCTATCTAAGGAGGAGTTTGATATAATTGGGAGAGCTCAGAAACGCGTGAAACGAATTAGGGAAGAGATTATTGCCATGACTGCCAAGGAAGGAAAGAAGAGATTTCGAAGCGATTTGGGAGAGATTTAATCGTCCTTTGATGTATAAATAGGTTTCTTAGGGTTCCAAGAAGGGGGACGAAGAGTTTGGGTTAATTTAGAGAACCACAGGAGACAAAAATCAGAGTTACAGACATTCGTTTCTGCTGGTGTAGAAGGAAGAACACGAGGAACATCGACTCTCACCTAACTGTCGCAGAAAACTGTCGTCCTTCTACAGCACTTAGCTTCTATCGTTTTGTAACAGTTCTGCTTGTAACAGAAACAGTCAGTCTGTAACGCTTATAAACGTTGCAAACTGTCTGCTTATTACTTTTTCATTCTTTTAATCAACTTTTGGGCTATAAACATGTATTTTGAGCAAGTGATTAATATGAGGAGCTAAACCCAAACACTGGGATGACGTAGGAAGCCCTATTTCACGCATGTGGTAATTCTAATAATTCTTTTATGACTATTTGCATTGATTTTTAATCGATTTATGATTTTTATTGAATGGGTGTGATTTCGTTTGATGGTGTATGCTTGGTCTATGTATTTTTGATACATCATGCTTTTGATTTACAGTCATTGCTTTTCAAAAATCTATTTTTGGCAAATAACAAGAGTCCATATTTTTATTATTTGAACTATAATTGATTGGAATTATTATTTGAGTCGCATGAATGGAATTTGGTGGAATCCTGAGTCTCAGTCTCTCTCTACATTGTGACAAACCTTTTGTATATATATTTTCTATTTTTATTTTAAGTCTAGAACCCAATTTTATCGAGTCCGAGTTGAACGAACTTTACTACCACTTTCAAAACTACATCACCCCACCTTACATGCTTGATTGAACGTGGGTCCCACCGTGTACACCTGATGGAACATCGACCTTATACCAGCCTTGTGTCCTTGACCCACACCGGCCTTGTTTGCTGACGTGGCCCAATACGAGCCTTGCTTGCGTGACTGACCCAATACCAGCCTTGTGACCTTGATCGGCCTTGACCGTCCTGACGTGACCCAATACCTGTGTGGCGTGATATCAGCCTTGCTCCTTGCTTCGGCCAAGCAGTGCTTGTTACCTGCTTTGACCCGGACCCACTACGTGCTTGCTTTGCCCAACCTTGTGTACTTTAACGTGAATGTGTGTCCTGTCGTGCGTGACTACACATCCCATGCGTCTTCATACAAGTACTGACTTCCCCGCTTTTTTTTTTATTATAGAATGAACAAAATGACTTCTGTCAAGATGTCTTCTGGGGATAATGATGATGCCAAGTCAGGGAGTGTTGACAGTTTCAAAGATATGCCAAACATAGATGATGAGTTTTAAAACGTGCCTTTTCCGACATTAGAAAACATCCTTCTCACAAGATAGTCCTGCTCTCAGGTTCAGAAAATATGGAAGCTGATCCATCCTCTTCTTCAGCACTTGTGATGAGATTCTGTCTTCGGAGAAATGAATATCCACCCTCACCTATTGACTTCAAGATTTGTCATACTCCGCTGGGTCCTTATGAAGGCTGGATGAGATGCATGCTGAATAATAAGAGTATTAAAGTTAATTTGATCAAAGCGCAAATCCTTGATGCGGTCATGGCATCCGCCACTCTTCAAATTAAGAAAGATGTCGCAGGCTTGATCACTTTCATTTCTCGGTGGCGTCCTTCTACTCATACAACCATATGTAGATGGGGAGAGATGACCATTACTCTGAAAAGTGTAGCTGCATTGATGAACCTGCCTGTTGCCGGAAGCTTCTTTTACAAACTTTCTGATGCAGAACCTCGTGATTATGACGCTATACTTCGAAAGGCGGAAGAATTCGATGGCCTGGAGAAGAAAGATATAAAATGCTTTTATACTTGGTGGGTGTCGGAGTGGTCTCCTGCAAATCCGAAACCAGATCAGGAGTTGGAAGATGAGCTCAGTGTGATTGCATTCCTGTCTTTGTGGCTATCCAGGGACATATTTGATGATGGCTCTGGAAGGAAGACCATAAGAGGTGATCTCGTTATGTTTGCTATAAGGCTGGAAAAAGGTGAGGTCCTTCCTCTAGGTGCCTTGTTTCTTGGATCACTGTATTCTCATCTGGACGCCTTAGCAATGGACATGCATGCTTCCAACGGGTATAAGAAGGTGGAGTCGCATATCCACATCGCTTTTATTCAGGCGTGTTTGTGGGACCATTTCAAAAGCTATGCTCCTGCTCCTGCAACTTCACTCAACAATTTGTATGGTGGTTCGAGGATACTCCGTTGGCAGAAGAGACGCCCCAAGACCGGTGTGAAGCTTGTGGATGTCTTCGACAATTTGCACTCCATAGATTTCCTTCCATGGGGACCGATCCATCCTTACATTGTTCAACCAAAGACTTTTTCTATTTCTCCTGATGTTGTTCTGCGTACTGATGCTAAAACCGCGAGTCTTGGAGAACTCATTTACTTGCGAAGCTGCATTCCGGGATATATCCCTTCTTTATTCGACGAAGCATTTACCGTGACTCCGTACAACATTGACAGGGATGATCGACAAATGGGGTTTGACTAGGGTATTCCATTTCTTCGTCCGCCGATGCCTTCAAAAAAACTTTTCCCGGACATCCTTAATGCCGACACGTTTACGTCAGTGCAGAGCCTTCCTTTCTTGCATATCGGAAGAAATCCAGTGGTAACTGATAGGTATAAGGAATTTAGGAGGGAACAACTGTTAATTTTTCAGAAGTTCTCAGAGGAGGTTGTAACAGTTTCCCGCAGCGAACCATCTTCTGAAACTTTGAAGAATCATTTTCGGTTGAAGGCACTCCCAGGTAAACGAACCAGAGCTGATGACTGCAGTCCCCAGGCAGAAGTGAGGTCTAAGAAGAAGGCATGTGGTTCCGTGGCTTTCAATTCTTCAAATATGCATGTACTTTTCAATCCCTTTTCTGTCTTCTCCTTTACTTTTCCAGAGTAATCTCTTCAAAAGGTGATTCTTGTTTGAAATCAGGGGATCCCGAAAGAAAACGTTTTCACAAGATTGGAACATATTCATTATGAGAAGCCTGGCAACGCTGATCTTCATAATGAGGAATCTTGAAATACTGATCCTCTGGGCAATGATGAAAAGGATGATGCAGGCTCAGTGATTGATGCAGGAAGCGTTTCCCAGGACAACAATGTGTCAGAGCGTTTCGTTGAACTTGTAGATGAAGCTATGGCGGATATCAGGCTTCAGAGTGAAACGACCCACGTGGGGAATGACGGAGAGACTACACACGTGACTGTTGAGGCGGTTTTTCCTAAACCTCCTGCGATCGAACAAACTTCTCCAAATGATAAGATAGCCACGGTGACTCCTCCCTCTGAAAAATCCCAACAAGCTCCTGCGACTGATGGGGCAACTACTTCTGAAGAATCCTCCGCAGCTGGCAAGGCTTCTGTGACTGACGAAGCCTTGGTAGTGCAACCTGTTGTCCCTGGGGCCATCTTCGATCCTCCCTTCGATACCCCCCATGCAGGTCATGTGTTGGTTGGGGGATTCAGTGTGCCGGCTCGGTTCGAGGAGTTATACACGGTGATATGGAAGAAGCACGGCCACATTGCTACCACCACGAAGTTCAAAAGTCGCCTTGCATTGGTCAATCGCGTCCAAGAAGCTTTATTTTACATTCACGGGATGAGCGTCACGACTGGTCGTACCGTTTCTGAGGAGATGATTGAAGACTGGAAGTGCCACCGAGACGTGTTTGTGCAGTACGATTTCAACGCTCCTTGGTTCTTCAAAGGGTTTTCTGAAATCCAGGAGCTTCAGAAATTGCAAGGCGAACTTTCCTCCACGGAATGCGTTAATCGTCAGGAAGAAGAGATTGAAAGGTTGTCTAAGGAGTTGAAGCTGAAACAGGCCGCGCTCCAAAGGATGAAAGCTGCTCTTGCTCGGAAGGAAGAGTTGCTATTGAAGGACTTTCCTTGAAGGATTCGTGCCGCCTAATTGTGTTCTTTTTTTAGATGTTTTTTTGAGTGATTGTGAGGATTTCCTTTCACAATTTGATTTTAGGTTTTGAACTAATAGGTGGTTGAATTTTGAATTGGTTTATTTTGAGATAGTTTTGTGAATGATTTTTCCTAAAGAGTTTATTCTAAATGGAATTTGCATCTTGGTTATGAATGATTTCACATGTCATATGAAATTGCAAATACGTGTGAAAAAGGAAACATGAAGGGAAACAAGTATGGTGTTTTATCATTGAATTTCTTTCTCCACGTGTGGGATGTCAAGTCCCCAGTAAATTCTAAAACTATCTTTCTTGTAAAATCGTTTGATATAACTTACTTGCTCTTTGGAACCTCATTTGCATGAAACTGAATCTTCCCGAGCAATCTCTTCAAGGAAGCCGTACGCATTAATTTCTAGTGAGGGAAAGCAACTCTTCTGAATTAAGCTTCTCCTGAACAATGTGTTTCAAGGCGTTGCATTCACTGGTAGGGTGATGAAGGAATCGATGATAATGGCAATATCTCGGATCTATCACTTCTTGATCAGTCGGTTGACGCCGTACAAGAGGCAGCTGTACCTCTCCATCTCGCACCTAGGACTCCAACAACTCCAAGAAATTCTTCATTGGGAACGGGAAATGAGGATACCTTGAGTCCAGCCTTTCTTGCGTTAGTGGACGTCGTGCCGTCTCTCTGTGACTTTGATGTGGGGCACGCTTCGGAGACGGAGTTTGAAAACCAGTGTGTGTCATCATATCCGCGGCTCGGCAGATGTACCTCTCCGTCTCGCACCCATGCCTCCAACAGCTCCAAGATCTTCTTCATTGGGAACGGGAAATGAGGATACCTTGAGTCCAGCCTTTCTTGCGTTAGTGGACGTCGTGACGTCTCTCTGTGGATTTGATGTGGGGCACTCTTCGGAGGAGACGGAGTTGGAAAACCAGTGTGCGCCATCATATCCGCGGCTCGCTTGACTGGATGACGGATTGCGGAAGGCGTCATAATATCATTGCTGGGTGAATGAGTTGGACGATCCCATCCTCCGCACTCACGTGTTCTTTGATTGATTTCTCTCTCCTCGAGCATTTCTTCACTTGTCTGAAAGGTCGTTGTGGATTGGGTAGTCTTCTGAGCTTCGGCAAGAGTCTTGAGATATAAATCTTCCAATAAGGCTCCGTAAGCTGCAGGTTCTTTTTCTTTATCCTGCAAACATTGTGGCATCCCTGATAAGTCTTTTCCTCTGTGGAGTTGTCTCGAGTCTCTGTTGCCAGATGGACCATTTTGCTCGTCTCCCTTGAGTCCCATGTGGCTACGCGCTCTCTCTGCATCTTCGCTGGTAAAGACATGACTTCTAGATAAGGATTCAGCGTTTCTTGCACCGTCTGGGTAAATGCCTTCCGATCCTTCTTGTAATTGGGTTGTTATATCGTTCAAAAGGAGGAATGTTTCGCTCTGCATTCTAGCGATACCGGCTTGATTTTCTAGGACATCCTCCAGCATCCTAGCCACACTTCCCATGATACCTGAATGATCTATGGTTTCCGAAGAATCTACCGGGTGAGGATACATCGTGGGATGAAAACCGAGATGAAAACCGATAAGGAATAGGTTAATGATCGAATCAGACCCAAGACCTATCCAAAAATTGAGAAGGTTGGAATGAATGTTGAGAATCCAATTTTGCAACCGAAAGATTGATCTCCCACTGTGGTCGCCAATTGTTTATGGGTGAAAACTATTTCTGCTAGTTTTGGTAATTTGGGGCGTGTAGATGAGAAATGAATCTAAACCCTAAACAAATGCACTGCACGGGGGTGCTTTTGATTCGAGAGATCAATCTGTACAATTCTGGCCTAAACCAAGAAATGGTCGTTCCAGACTTGCTTCGGTGAAAAAGTGAAGGAGATGGGGTTGATCTTAGGGAGGGAAGCGAAGAAGGTGTTGAGATCGTGAAGGTGTTGGCTGTTTTTGACTTGTACCAGAATACCGAACTGGCTTGCAATAATGTAAGCAAAGCTTTGTGTGTTTGAATACGTTGTATCCACACTTGGTTTCTGTCTCTGACCCCCCTTGGAAATAGGGAGGAGAACCTATTTATACAAGTCATAAAGCACAACCCTCATCTCTCGTGGGAAGTGGAGGAAGTGGAGTGATGGAGTGGTGGAGTCGTGTTAGTGTCACACGATCAGTCTCTGCCCACTTCTCCCATCATCACCGTCCATGTCTTCCTAACACGTTCTTGTGATGGCGCGTTTCACGCTGCACGCTGTAAACCTCCAGACCAATACCCCAATATGTATCCCCCAGTTTGTGACATGCTTGATGTCTCGATTGTGTGGATTGTGGGACCCACAGAAGGTAGCATACGGTGTTAGGTTAAATAACTAAGTTATTTAGGAAACCGATATTTATGAAATATCGTGTATACTCTATACATGTAATGCATCGAATATATCCAGCAACTATGAAGCATCGCTGTTTAAAGCTTAACGGAGTAAGTCACGATTAAGCGTCTTAAAATAGCATCACGTCCAACCATCTTCGAGTGATCGTTTGCAGGCTGCATGGGAAAGCCATGCTTTGGTCGATCACTCTATGTGGAAGAGTGGAGGACGGTGATCACGGGGATGCTTCATTGGTCTTTTAACTCCTAGCCAGGGCTGCCCAACTAAGCTGGTAGAGTTGGACGGACGAGATGATCTATGACGCTCATCTGCGACCGTTGATGGAGTTTTAGGGTTTTGAAGAGGTGCGCAAGCATCACTCTTCAGCTTGTTCGAAACCAAGCATGGGAGGTGTTTTAGGCAGGACCGACCAGGCATGAGTGTAGACGGCTTGCCGGTGTACACGTCCGTAACTCACTGTCCCATGAAGATGTGATCTAAGCCGCTCAATTTGACTGACAAGGTTGAGTGGTTGATATCGGTTTGCGGCAGAAATCCATTGCCGCAAAGGAATTGGAAACCACGCAACATACCTAGTTTGGAAGCGCGTTTCGGGGCGCTAGGCCATGGTTGGCCTAAGCCGATCGGTCATGCGTGTATATGGGCCCACGGTGATCACGTTGACATGCTCGGGACCTTTTAAGTCTACATCTACACCCTCCGTCCAAGCTCGCGAAGATGGACGCTCGTGATCGATTAGCGACACATGTAACATGCCGCAAACCTTAATTAGGGTTTTGGATCGGTCGTGTGTACACGATTTCAACCTAACGGTTTGGCAAGATATGCCCCTCCTTTGGGGAGGCCGACCATGTGGGGCCCATATTGAGCCGACGGTGAGCATGTGTGTACCGGTCCCACGGTCATAGGCTTGATCTAAGCCATCCAATCATGCAGGTGAAGTTGGATGGCCGCATCTGTATTGAGACCGACATTCGCAGTCTTGTGCATACAAGCTTTTCCAAGATGCTCCACACCAACCCAACCATCCTACTTTAGGCTGGCGTTCGGTGGTTGTTTGGGAGGCGTGGTATGTATTCGACCGACCAGGGAAAAAACGGGCCCGCTGGTGGTCATTAAGGTGGTAGCCTGCTCCTTCTGAGGATAGTCTAGGCTGGTTAAATCATGCGGCCAACTTGCGTGGTCGTGATTGTTTCTGAGACTGACATGGACATCCCAGATGCTCAATCGGGCTAGTATAACACACCGAGAGATGTAGCATGTACGGGTATTTCGTGCATGCCTCATTATCGATACTTGGAGATTCGTGTCACTCTGCTGAGAGCCACATTCAGTCGTCATGACGCACCAATAATGAGGGTTCTGCGGGAACAACACAGGAAATACAAGGCTAATCGCGCATTAATTAATAATGCTATAAATTCACAGGGTATATGGGATTGTTGCTACATGCTCCAACCTGGATGAATTTTGTGTATTTAATTTACAGAATACTGGGATTGTTGCCACATGCTCCATTCTAGGTAAATTAGTAAAGTGAAGAAGTATTCATCACTTATCAGTGGCTTTATCCTTTGCAGGATGTCAGCGCATAAATTTGGTTTTATAATTTTAGCCCTGAACTAAAATCCACCATCAACAGATTTATTATTGCTCTTATTCCATGGTCGAATCCACGGCCTGATCCCATGGAATGGCAATAACAATTTCTCCTATTCCATGGTCGAATCCACGGCATGATCCCATGGAATGGCAATAAACAATTGCTCCGATTCTATGATTGAATCCACGACTTGGTCTCATAGAATGGCAATAAACTACTATATTATCTCATTATTCCGATTTCTTGATTAAATTCACGGCTAATCTCATGTAATGATAATAGATAATTTTATTAGTCTGATTTCATGATTGAATCCACGACTGATCTCATGAAATAGTAATATTTAATTACTCTGATTCTATGGTCGAATCTACAATCCTGTGGAATGGTAATACTTAACTTTATTATTTCGAATTCATGGTCGAATCCACGACTGATCCTATGAATTGATAATAGAACTACTCATTTTTTATTGCTCAGTTTCATGAATTATTCTCCACTGAATTTCATGAAATGATAATAATACTCAACAACCGGGCATCTGGATCATCACTGAGTAAGCCCCACGAAAATGGTGCAAGTGTACTCGACAATTATGCACGACTGAGCACCCGGATGCACAAACGAGCATCCAAAAATACAGACGGATGAGTAATCCTACGCAAAATTGGAGAAAACAACAAATAATAATAAAATAATAAGAGGCGCCCATGGGGACAGGTCCAGCGGCCGGCCGACCATGACCTAGCCGTGGCCGGTCCCATGCCTCTTTTATTATTTTGCCCTATTCTGTTATTTTCATGAACTCATGAAAACTCCTTCGATTTAGCAACTTTCCTTGTTTGTGTAAAACTAATGAATTCTCCATAACTTCATGGACTTATGAAATAATGTTATAAAATAGGGAAAGGTGTGCGGGACCGGGAAACTTAGCCGGCCGACCATCCCCAAGCCGTGGCCGGTCCCACACCTCACAATCCCTAGACTTTATAATTATTGCTCCCAATCTCATGAAACTCCTCCGTTTCAACAAAACTCACGGATTCTCCATAATTTCAAGGATTCATAAAATAATAATATAAAATTACGGAAAGGTGTGCGGGACCGGGCAACCTAGACGGCCGACCATGCCCTGGATGTGGCCGGTCCCACACCTTGCAATCCCTAGTCTTTTATAATTATTATTTTCCTCAATTCATGAAACTCCTTGGTTTGAGCAAAAATCATGATTTCGTCGTAATTTCTCAAATTTTACTCGAATCATGAAAAACCAAAAGCCAACATGGTCACACGACCGGCTAGCCTCTCACGACGATTTTAAATGTTAAAATACACTTATTTTAATATTTACAAAATATTGATCAATTGAGCATACATGCTCATTCCAACAAAAATCAAGAATTTCAGTCAAGATGAAACTCTTCTGAAAATTCACAATGTTGCTCGAACGCACATCAGAAAACACTGAAACTCTCAGTACGGAAGCACGGACACCATGGTAACACGTGCATGACCTCATGACCGACCAGAGTCATTCCTAAGGCTTGCACAAAGCCAGTCCCACATGTTTTCATAATTCTGACCCAATTTGCTCAATCGCTCATATTGAGCCCAAACTCTCTCCAACCAATCTGGGGATTGCTCTAACGACCAACAATTGGTCACATGACCACCAAGAGCCGGTCCCATGGCCTCTTGGTCGGTCCCATCTCTCATACCTAGGTTTTATCACCTAATGCTGAACCCAGCAATATTTCAATAAATGATGAATCCGACATTTAATCATCATTCTTTCACTAATTCTCCAACTGAGAACCCTGGTGCATGCTCACTCGAATACCTGGGCACCACATGGACGCCCATCATATCATGTGGTCGGTCCCTCTATCACTCATGACCTATTTTCAACAATTCATTAGTTAACAAATAATTGATCTAAAATTAGGGTTTCGAATAAATGTTCTACGAATCATCATTCGGAGCAAGGTTCAAACACTAATGAATTTATGATGGATTCAGCAACCAACATCTGAATTAATCATATAATTTTCGGTAATCTACCAATATACAATATTTTATTGGGTCACGTCACCAATAAATATTTCGTCGAATTGAGCAATACTTGCTCAGTTGCTCAAATATTGACCCATCTATCAATATTTAGTAATATTAGTAATTTGTCGAAGTGAGCAGTACTTGCTCAGTTGCGCGTCAAATTATCAACGTTCAGTATTCTGTCGAATTGAGTAATACTTGCTCAGTTGCACGTCAAGATTATTAATTTGTCGAATTGAGCAATACTTGCTCAGTTGCTCGAATATTGATCCAATTATAAATATTCAGTAATTTATCAGTAATTCGTCGAATCGAGCAATACTTGCTCAGTTGCTCGAATAATCCATGTATATTCAATAACTCATCAATATTCAACAACTTGTCGAATTTACAATATTTTCTCAGACGAACAACATTAATACTCATGAATCACTGAGCATTCGTCAATCATGCTCGATTCAACAAAACTTAGACGCACTGTCTAAATCAGTCTGACTAATTAAAACACGTCTCCCTTGCAGACTCCACGATTTGTGAGACATCAATCACGTCACAAATGGGGGGGGGGTACCACTTAGGGTTTTGGTCTGGCGGTCTACGGCACGTGGATTCATCCACAACGAGAAATGTGCGTAAGTCTTGCAAACGGTTGAAGGAGTTATCAAAGTAGTGGGTGCACGATCAGTCAAGCTCCACACGACATGGAACTGACTTTAACATGATTCCCCACTTTCCCACTCTTTCAGTCAAGAAACCGTCACACTTACAGGGATCAATGTGTTCACAACTCTGACAATATAAATAAGTCTCTGAATCCATGATTGAAGGACACATGACATCATCAGCAATCATCCACATAGAATTTATCGAGTAACTACTCTCAAGAATTCATCAATCCATCAGAGCTTATTCAAACTTCACAGTTTACAAATTATTGCAGAAACCTTCAACACATCCAAAATCTTTGATCATCACTGATCCCACACAATTCTCAGCTTCCCTCCTATATATCAACCCATCTCCCTCTTTGTGATCGAATTGACTCTGGAATGGCCATTGACTTGGTTTAGGCCGGAGTCCTACAGATAGATCTCTCGAATCTAAGAACTCCCTTTGCAGTGCATCTGTGTGAGGCTCAGCAACTTTCTCGGTCGAGGAGTCTCTGACAACACGCCCGACTCTTCACTCTCCTAAAAAACCAGCAAACCGTTTTTCCACATCTACAGATTGACGATCACAGTGGGAGGTTAATCTCTCGGTTGCAATCTCTCATTCTCACAAAGATGGTTGGTCTTAGATCTAATACAGTTTCTCAAAACTCCAATCAGAGTCTTTCAAATGGTGACATTTCTCTGGCTCATCCGAATGATTCTAGTAATATTCGTCATCCGTACTTTACTACTCCTTTTTCATCTATTGATGCATTTGACGGAGAAATTCCATCACTGTCCGAGCTGGCACGAAGGCAAGAGATTTTGGAAAGGAACATAAATCGATTGAAATGAGCAATTGATAATTTGTTCAACTGCATGGTGGACCTGACAAGAATCTTAGGATCTCAAGCGGTGGAACGCTCATCTCCTGACACCTATGACGCTAGCCCTCAAGCCAACAGCTTCACCACTTATGAAAATCCGGTGGAACAGGAGGTCACACATTTGATCGAGAATCTATGTGAACTCCTGCATTTCTCCAGAGATCAGCGTACCGACACGTTTTCCGCACTCAACAAAATATCATCTGACGCACGAATAGTTCCGTCGTATTCGGCGGTTGAACACGTGTCCATGATATCTGAACTTTCAATCAACAACATCACCTTCACTGAGGAAGACTGGATGGCAGAAGAATGACATAACCGAGCTTTGTTCGTAACTGCTTCTATCAAAGATTCCGAGTTTAGGAGAGTTCTCATAGATACAGGTGCTTCTACAAACCTTGTAACTATGAAGACTCTCAAGGAGGCCAAAGTTCCGGAAAGCAAGATCGGTCATCATCCCATATTAATAACGTGTTCGAAGGAATCCAGAGTCACACATACGGGTATGTCTATGTCGATCTGAAAGTAGGGCTGATTCAATCCACCGTCAAGTTTCATGTGATCTAGAAAGACCCCAATTATCACATGATACTCGGGAGACCATGGCTTCACGACAATAAGGTCTTTCCTGCAACGTACCATCAATGTATGAAGACTTTGTTCAACAAACAAATTGTCTGCATCCCATCTTCGGTGTCTCCTTACGCTCCGGTTTATGATGCTGAATTCCTGGAATCTCCAAAAGGCATCCCCGAACCTCCAAGCAAGATCTGCAGCGTTCCACTCCCAAGTTGGAAATCAATTGAGAGCACTGCCAAACCATCATCAGCGGGTGCTAAATCTGTCAAATCGCCCACCACACCGCTCAAGCGTCGTCAAGGTCAAGGTACGGCTCACAAAAAGTCAAATTTCATTACTGATTATGATGCTGAGGGGAGAGTTATTTATCTCCGTCGAAAATATTAGCAATTAACAGGGGAGGTCAATGAAAAATCTCCCCTCCCCGAAGAATCATTCCAGAGTGAGCAATCACTTGATAAAGAAATTCGAGATGCACCACGACAGCTGCAAGATGGTACATATTCCACAACTGACGACCTTGAGATTATCAACATTGGAACAGAGGAAAACCCAAGGCCGATTCTAATCAGTTCTACTCTCTCATCTGATGAACGAGAAGGATTGATCAGCCTTTTGAAATAGTATCAAGATATCTTTGCATGGACGTACGAAGAGATGCCCGGCCTAGATGATAAACTGGTCACTCATCATCTCCACATCACTCCCGGTTTCAAACCTGTCAGCAACCGCCCAGGCAATTCAGACACGAAGTTGAGGAACAAATCAAAGTGGAGATCCAGAAACTACTGACGACAGGATTCATCAAACCCATTCAACATCCGACATGGCTGGCGAACGTTGTCCCAGTAAAGAAGAAGAATGGTCAAATACGATGATGTGTAGATTTCAGAAACCTGAATAAATGTTGCCCGAAGGATGATTTTCCTTTACCCAACATTGATATGATCGTCGATGCAACCAGTGGTCACGACATGTTCTCATTCATGGACGGTTATAGCGGATACAACCAAATCAAGATATATGAACATGACGCTAACAAGACTGTTGTTGATGGTGGATTTTCATTTTAAGGATAAAACTGGGAAAGCCCAAACTATGCGCTAACATCCTGCAAAGGATAAAGCCACTGATAAAATGGTGAATACTTCCTCACTGTAAATTTATAGCATTATAAATTAATGCATGACCAGCTTTGTATTTCCTGTACTGCTCCACTCTCATTATTGGTGCGGCATGACGACTGAGTGTTGCTCTCAGCAGAGCAACACGAATCTCCAAGCGTTAATAATGAAGCACATACGAAATACCCGTACAGGCTGCAATTCTCGGAGTGTTATACTAACCCGATCGAGCATCTGGACTGTCTATGACAGTCTAGGAAATAATCACGACCACGAAAGTTGGACACAAAGGTGCAAAGTCACGCCTGACAAAATAATCACCAAACGCCAGCCCAGAATGGATATCCAGACTGATGTGGAGCAGCTTGGAAAAGCTTGTGCGCACAAGACCGCCTACGACAGTCTCAAATTCATCACGACCGTCCAACTTCACCAGCATGGTTGGACGGCGTAGATTATCCCATAACCGGTTAGGAAAAGCTTGTCTTGTACACCGGCGGACCTTCTTCCTACCTGCATGACCGACTCTTCCCTAACCTGACCATATTGCAATATATGATTGTCCGAAGTTGATTCAGCATGGAGAATTGAAGGTCGCAGAAAAGTCCACTAAAAACCTAAAATTGATCACGACCATCCAACTTCACCAGCATGGTAGGATGGCTTAGATTAACCTTGGGATGGTCTGACACATACCACCGCACTCCCCACCGGCCTAATAAGTGCCCCACACAATCGGCCTCTCCAGATGAGGTATATAACACGTATTTTTGGTTAGCCAAACTATCTAACACGCGGCCGTCCAAAAATCCTAATTAGGGTTTGTGTCGCAAATCGATCACGAGCGTCCATTTTCTCCTGCTCGAATGAAGGGTCCAGGAATAAACTAAGAAGGTCCGGTGAGTATCAACACGATCACTGTGGGCCCATCTATCTGATAGACGCATTTATGTGTCTAATATGATCTCAATTGCAGGTATCATTAGTGCTCGATTTTGTATTTATTATGGTTTTTTATATCTTTGTAGGTGTTTTTGGAGAAATACACTTGTGCGGAGAAATTCGGCTTGAAAAGTTGATAAAGGCACCAAGAGGACACTTGCTATTCGGGCTCACATTTTGTAAAGGACAGTCGCAGAAACCGTGACCTATAATTTCAAACTCAATAGCTTTGTAACAATTTTTCCAACAATTATTCTGAGTTCGCAACAGTTCTGTTAGGGTTCTCTGTAACAGTGGGTTCTGTAACAATTATAACTGTTACAAACACACTGCTTTATACCTCTTCTTCAATAAAACACCTTTTTGAGCTGTGGATTATTATTTTGAGCGTGTTTTCACCATGAAGAGCTAAAATCCAACACTAGGATGACGGAGGAAGCCATTCTCTATGCGTGTGGTAAATCTATTTAATTCCTTTATGACTTTTGCACTATTTTAAATTGATTCATGATTTTTCTTAATTGATTGTGATTTTGTTTGATGGCGTATGCTTGGTCTTAATATTTTTGATACGTCATGCTTGTGATTTACAGTCAATCTTTTATAAAATCTACCTTGGCGAAGAATAAAGAGTCAATATTTATTATGTTATGAGCTATAATTGTCTGGAATTGATAGTTGAACCACATGAATATGAGAATCGGTGGAATCTTGAGCCTCAGTACCTCTCGATATCGTGACAGTGTTTTGTATATATTTTCTAGTATTAAGTCTAAAATCGATCTCTACAAGTCTTTGAACGAACTTTTACTACCACTTTACAACATCAATTTAAAATCACATCAATTTTTGGCGCCGCTGCCGGGGATACCATGACTGGTTGCCTCGATTTGCACGCCCAAACTAGGAAGGGTCACACTTCCCAACTGCAAACCAATCTCGGCCACTCAACTTCGCCGGAAAAATTGAGTGGCTTAGATCACGTTTCTATGGGACAATAAGGTACAAACGTGTACACCAGCCCGCCGTCTGCACGCCTGACTGATCGGCCAAGACCGACCAGGCTTGGCCGTCTCGAAACACGCGCCCAAAATAGGCATGATGCGCGGCCTTTGCGGCATGAGATTTCTGTCGCAAATCAATCTCATCCATTCCTCTTTGCCTGACAAATTCAGTGGTCTAGATTGCACCTTCATGAGACAGTGAGGTATAGGCGCCTACGCCAGCATGCCGTCTACACACATGCCCGATCGGCCCTGCCAAATATGTCTCCCACGCTTGGATTCGACCAAGCTAAAGGTTGGTGTTTGAGCACCTCCTAAACCCTAATCCAACGGTCGCATATGTGGGTCGCAATCCATCTTGTCCGTCCAACTTCACCAGCTTGGACGGACAACCTAAGACAGAAATTAGGCGACCAGTGAGGCATCATCACAATCACCGTCCACTAATCTTCCGCACAAAGTGATCGGCCAAGTCAGGACTTACCTGTACAGCCTCCAAACGATCACTCGAAGCGATGCTTCACACATGCTGATTATATTCGATGCATTACCTTCATAGAATACACACGATATTTCACAAATATCGACTTCCTAAATAACTTAGTTATTTAATCTAGCATCACATGCTACCTTTTGTGGGTCCCACGATCCACACACTCGAGACATTAATCATGTCACAAACTGGGGGATACATACTGGGGTATTGGTCTGACGGTTTATAGCGTGCAGCGCACAACGCGCCATCACAAGAATATGTCAGGAAGACATGGACGGTTAGTGATGATGGTAGAAGTGGGCAAGAATAATCGTGTGACACTAACACATGCAACTCCACTACTCCATCACTCCACTTTCTCCACTTCCCATGAGAGACGTGGGTAAGGCTCAATGACTTGTATAAATAGGTTCTCCTCCCTATTTAAAAACAACACAAGACAACAGAAACAAGTGTTGATTCAATCGTATTCCAACACAAGAACTGATAGCTTTCATTTTGCAAGACAGTTCAGCTTTCTGTTACAAGTCATACACAACCAACACCTCCACATTCTCAACACCTTCTTCCGTTCCCTCCCTAAGATCAACCCCATCTCCTTCACTTTGTGACCGAAGCAAGTATGGAACGGCCATTTATTGGTTTAGGCCACAGTTGTACAGATTGATTTCTCGAATCAAAAGCACTCCCGTGCAGTGCATTTGTTTAGGGTTTAGATTCATTTCTCATCCGCACACCCCAAATTACCAAAACCGGCAGAAATAGTTTTCACCCATAAACAATTGGCGACCACAGTGGGAGGTTAATCTCTCGGTCATAAAGTCAATTTCTTCAAAATCCGATTCAAATTTATCAATTTCGAAAAGGGTAGATCTTAGGACCAATTCAATCATCAATCCATTTCAAGATGGTAGAACTCAGGTCTGGATCAGCAATCAATTCTGATGGAGTTAGTGCGGATAACACTCTCGGTATTGATGTACCTGTCAGTGGATCTATTGTGGTCAATACATCTCGTGGAGCCGTCACTTCTACCACCAACGCCAACGGAGCAGGAGATGTTCCAGTAAGTGTAGCGCCTCCCATAACCAGAGCCAGAGAAGCCGCAAATCCCGACATCTCCTCAACTGTAACGCCTCCGTCAGTCACCAGGGCAACAACTTCCACTCCTTCATCATCGAGACGAGGAGCCGGAGGGACGAGAGGAGGACCATTTCCCATTACTATCGCAGACTTGATGGAGAGGCAGGAAGCTCTTGCTAAGACTCAAACGGATATGGCTGCAACTCAGAAGGAGGTACTCACTTTCCTCCAAACTTTAACTGAACGATTACCACAAGATTCACGACAACCCGGAGAAGGCATCTCCATCCTGACCCACATGAATGAAGAAACTCACGTTGCTCCTGAACGCCCAATAGAAAGGGACCATCCGTCCAACTTCATCACACGTGAGGACCTGGAACGACTTCTCCAAAACCGAGGCAAAGGAGATCCAACAGATGTACACCAGCATCAGCCGCCGTACCCTCAATATGTGCAACGAATTTCTCTTCCAATAGGATACACCTCTCCCCAGTTCTCCCTATACGATGGTACTGGTAATGCTCGTGAACACATCTCTCGATTTTTAGAATCCCTGGGGGAGCATGAATACAATCATGTTCTCCGCCTGAAAAAATTCTCAAAGTCACTTGCGGGAAGGGCATACACCTGGTACAACAACATCGCGCCTAACAGCATATCCAATTGGGACGAGATGGTTAGTGCTTTCTACAGAAAGTATTTCTTCGTATCTGAACAAATCACCTTTTCAGACCTGGGAAGAGTTTTTCAGCGGAACAACGAGCATCCGAACGACTTCGTTAAGAGGTTCAGAACTCAAGCACTGGATTGTCACGACCCAAACGTCACCGAACGCCAATTGGTAGAGTTGTGCATTAATAGGATGATACCCATATACCGCGCTTTATTAGAGAACCTAGGATTTCAAACGTTCTCCGAGCTCCATGAAGCTGTCAAACGCTCAGCCACAACTGCACCAGCATTGTTAGAGAGAACCAGGGTTGTTCGAAGCGAAGATCCACGTGAGAGTCGAGGAAGCAGGCTTCTCACGAACAAGCAATACAACACTGGTCCTTCTGTGAGTGTGGTGGGCGGAGGAGGAAAAATGAAAGCTTCAGCAACAGAAAAACAAGCCAAGCGTACAGCTCTGGCACACACGGCTTCGTCTCGGAAGGGAGCGGACAAAGCTCCTGCACAAGACACCGAAGATACAGGCTTCTCTTTCCCCGTGAATGAAGTAATGGAACTCTTGGAAGCATGGATTCAAGATGACTCCATCAAGCTGCCTCCTATCAGACGTCCACCAACTGAAAAAGACATAGCGGACCCCAAGTACTGCCGATACCATAGGTTTGTCCATCATCCAACCAAAGATTGCAACAGGCTGAAACAAATCTTCAGAGAGAAGATAGAGGCAGGAGAACTCCAACTAGGGAACGAAGGTGTTCATAGATATCCTCTTCCTGTCAGGAACTGCATGGTTTCCGGGGATTCTGTTCGCAAGACTGTACAATCTATGATGGAGCGCTTGTGCGAAATCTTATATTTCTTCAAGGCACAGCGCCAGGACATATTTGCAGCCCTCAACCGCGTTGTATCAGGCAGGCGTTTGTATCCAGAAAAGGAAGCAGTCCCGAAACCTGAATCCTTCCTGGAAGATGCAAGCAGGGGAAACTGGGGGGACTCTTAACCGTCACTCGTTTGAAGGATGTCGAGTTCGATAGCACATTAATTGATACGGCCTCCTAATTCAACATCATCACTCTCAAGACCTTGAAAGAAGCAAGGATTTCAAAGCAGGAAGCTACTCGCAGCCCAACTGTGATTAAGACTCCAGAAAGAGAGATTGGAGATGCATATGAATACATCGATCTTGAAGTTAAATTGGGTGATGCCTAGACACAAGCAAAGTTCTACATAGTCAAAGAACATCCCAGTTACGACATGATCCTAGGATGCTCTTGGGTACATGACAACAAGACAACACTGGGAGTTTGTCCTATACCAGCCTCGATACCCGAAAGGATATCCAACAAGCCGTCTGGACTTGAAGACTGTTTGTTTCCGCACCATCTGCAGCTCTCCAATGTGACACAACTTCCCGGAGAGATCCCATCAGCATACATTAAAAGGTTCCGAGCCCAAGTAAGTCTTATCACGCAACCCTTTTTGCAACCAATCACTCCTCACCCTGACAAGCACTAGGGACTGGTTCCAACTAACAAACCAACCCCGGCTAAGAGATGTGAATGGGAGGTCGGCCCCTTCAAGCGTTTTATCAAAAGCTTAGAGGCTGTCTCGGCCAAAGATGATAAGGCCAAGATCCAGGCATCTGCACGCCCAAACCCATTTGGAACTGGATATCTCGTGACCAAGACGACTACATTCAAGGTTGGGAGCATGACGGTGAAAGTAACCAATCCACCTGACTCACCCACCGAAAGAGAGGATGAACCATACCTGGTAGCAGACGTTATCCTAGGAGGCTACTGCAAGCTCATCAACGCTGACAAACTGGAAGGCGTAACAATTCACTCACGATGGCTCAAACCCTACCGTACTTAAGACGTTGTGCTACCACTTTCCAGCGTCCTCCACACTTTAAAATGTTATGCTATTTTCTCCAGCGTGTCTTTTTACAATTACCTTTTCATGTCATATTTTTAATTCCTCCAGAAAATGATTGCAATACTTGCATTCATAATTAGGGTTTCAATTTTCAATTTCAAATTAATTGAAGTATTATTTCCATCCAAGAAATTATTTACCCCTAAAGGAAGACACAAAGTCCTGAGTCAGCCTAAAACCCATTAGAGCAAGCCAAAGAAGGAAACCATCAGTAAGCATTTCGTAAGAATTCAAGGAAATAGAATATGTGTGGAAAAGGAAGATGCTTTGAGCCATTCACCCAGCAAGACCAGGGAGATCTCACGTCAGGAGCACATACAGGTCCGTGGTATTCTATTATGACATTATCTCTTTTATCATAAAGAATCACATACATATGAAGGCACACCATTGCGCCTGAAAAGGTTCAGATGTAGTCTTAACAAAGGATTATAACATAAAAACCTTTATTCAAGCAAGCAAACAAAAGATCCTGGACTCAACCGCCACTGAGTACAAGGAAGATGTTTATGAATTACTGGAATGTATTTAAAGAGAAAGAGAAGCAAAAAGCCTAGCCATCAACAAGGTCGACCGCGTCAGCACCACTACTAGGTCCTGCTTCAACGCCATCACCATCGTGGGTCGTTACTGCTTTTTCCTTCGAATCTTCCGCTTCAGATGATTCTGCAGCAACGTTCTCCGTCCCAATATCATCGGCAGGAGCAGCTTCCATGTCTTCCTCATAGGCCACATCAACATCAGAGATTGTGTTGGATGCTTTCAGACACTCAGGTTCATCTGTGTCAGAATCAAGGATTATCACATCGTTGTGGATTGGATAATCACACTTATCTTCACCAGGAGGTGTCTGTGCTCAACCCTCCGCCTCTTTAACCGTGCTGCAAAATTCTCTGCCCTTGCGCTCACTGGTGCATGCAACGCTTCATCGCGCCTCCATCCCTCCTCCATGTCAATTGCAGCTGAAAGGGAACATATACGTCCCCTGGCAATACGCAGATGCAGAACAGACATCCCATGTATAACACGACCGACTTCGCGAAGTGGGAGATCGATTTTAGCCATTACTTCTTCGTGCGCATTAGCTTCAGGCTTGTCAACTTCAAATCTTTTTCTGGAGAAGTTACAGAATGATCATCGCTCACCGCTTCCATGACAAGCTACAAAGAAGAAGTTGTGAGCACACACACAAAAAAAAAACGTGTGTATATCATCATCAGATCAGATAAGTGCGGAGCAGTTGCTGGGATGTACTACTACTAGACGAGAGGAACCCTTGGAATTTATATCTCGCAAGTCAGCAGAATCCCAAGAGAAAAGGGGTCTTTACTTGCCACCTATTAAGGCTACTGATTCGGGATAGTGATCAACGATGCATATCGGATATATCTGGGAAAAGCTACCGTGCAACGGAGGGGAGTACACCAAGCTCAATAAGCGGGCCAAGCTCCGTCAGGACTTCCCGGGGAGCACGATGTCCATCTACGCGGTAAATATGTACTCACTCGGTCATTTCCGTATAAAAATTTATCACCATCTCATGCCTACCCCACAATAGTGTAACCATTATGTGCTAGGAAGGGGACTTAATGTTGATGATGGATTTTCATTTTAAGGCTAAAACTGTGAAAGCCCAAATTAGGCGCTAACATCCTGCAAAGGATAAATCCACTAATAAAATGGTGAATACTTCCTCACTGTAAACTTATAACATTATCAATTAATGCATGACTAGCCTTGTATTTCCTGTACTGCTCCAGTCTCATTATTGGTGCGGCATGACGACTGAGTGTTGCTCACAGCAGAGGAACACGAATATCCAAGCGTTAATAATGAAGCACATACGAAATATCCGTATATGCTACAATTCTCGGAGTGTTATACTAACCCGATCGAGCATCTGGACTGTCTACGACAGTCTTGGAAATAATCACGACCACGCAAGTCGGCCACAAAGGTGCATTCACGACTGACAAAATAATCACCAAACGCCAGCCCATAATGGATATCCAGACTGGTGTGGAGCAGCTTGGAAAAGCTTGTGCGCACATAACCGCCTACGGCAGTCTCAAATTCATCATGACTGTCCAACTTCACCAGCATGGTTGGACGGCGTAGATTATCCCATAACCGGTTAGGCAAATCTTGTCTTGTACACCGACGGACCTTCTTCCTACCTGCATGACCGACTCTTCCCTAACCTGACCAGATTGCAATATATGATTGTCCGAAGTTGGGTCAGCGTGGAGAATTGAGGGTCGCCAAAAAAATCCACTAAAAACCTAAAATTGATCACGACCATCCAACTTCACCAGCATGGTTGGATGGCTTAGATTAACCCTGAGATGGTCGGACACATACCACCGCACTCAGCATCGGCCTAATAAGTGACCCACACAATCGTCCTCTCCAGATGAGGTATATAACACGTATTTTCGGTTAGCCAAACTAGCTAACACGCGGCCGGCCAAAAACCCTAATTAGGGTTTGTGTCGCAAATCGATCACGAGCGTCCATTTTCTCCTGCTCGAATGAAGGGTCCAGGAATAGACTAAGCAGGTCCAGTGAGTATCAACACGATCATTATGGGCCCATCTATCTCCATACCCGATCGGCCAAGGCATACCATGACTGGTTGCCTCGATTCGCACGCCCAAACTAGGCGTGGTTACACTTCCCAATTGCAAACCAATCTCGACCACTCAACTTCGCCGGACAAATTGAGTGGCTTAGATCACGTTTCTATGGGACAATAAGGTACAGACGTGTATACCAGCCCGCCATCTGCACGCCTGACTGATCGGCCAAGACCGACCAGGCTTGGTCGTCCCGAAACACGCGTCCGAAGTAGGCATGACGCGTGGACTTTGCGCATGAGATTTCTGTCGCAAATCAATCTCAACCATTTCTCTTTGCCTGACAAATTCAGTGGTCTAGATTGCACCTTCATGAGACAGTGAGGTGTAGGCGCCTACGCCAGCATGCCGTCTACACACATGCCGGATCCGCCCTGCGAAATATGTTTCCCACGCTTGGATTCGACCAAGCTAAAGGTTGGTGTTTGAGCACCTCCAAAACCCTAACCGGTTAGGCAAAGCTTGTCATGTACACCGGCGGACCTTCTTCCTACCTGCATGACCGACTCTTCCCTAACCTGACCAGATTGCAATATATGATTGTCCGAAGTTGAGTCAGCATGGAGAATTGAAGGTCGCAGAAAAGTCCACTAAAAACCTAAAATTGATCACGACCATCCAACTTCACCAGCATGGTTGGATGGCTTAGATTAACCCTGAGATGGTCTGACACATACCACCGCACTCAGCACCGGCCTAATAAGTGCCCCACACAATCGGCCTCTCCAGATGAGGTATATAACACATATTCGGTTAGCCAAACTAGCTAACACGCGGACGGCCAAAAATCCTAATTAGGGTTTGTGCCGCAAATCGATCACGAGCATCCATTTTCTCCTGCTCGAATGAAGGGTCCAGGAATAAACTAAGCAGGTCCGGTGAGTATCAACACGATCACTGTGGGCCCATCTATCTGATAGACGCATTTACGTGTCTAATATGATCTCAATTGCATGTATCGTTAGTGCTCGATTTTGTATTTATTATGGTTTTTTATATCTTTGTAGGTGTTTTTGGAGAAATACACTTGTGCGGAGAAATTCGGCTCGAAAAGTTGATGAAGGCACCAAGAGGACACTTGATATTCGGGCTCACATTTTGGATAAGGGCACCTTAATTACTAAGGGACACCCACTTACTATTTAAACCCCAGGGAACCCCAATGCTAAAGACACCCCTTCTTTGGTTATGGGCACTCCACCCCTAACTTTCATACGCACGGAAAATGGCGGGAATTTGTTTGGCTTCTGCGTGAACTTCTGAAGTTGGACTCGACCGAGATTATTGTGTATTTCTTTATGGGAATGATATGGTACTACCCTGGTTCATTAAAACAGGGATGGTAGTAGGTTAAGATTCATAAAAAAAGAAGTTTATCGCTATTACAGGGAAGAAGCAATCTACGGGATTTTGGAGTTAGTTACAGAAGTTACGTGACAGAAAAGGGAAAGAATATCTTCCCTGCGATTCGATTATATCTTGAAGAGTTTGGTTTAAATCAAAAAGCTGCGTCACTTTGGAGATAAAACAGGGAGAGGAATTGTTTACGGGAACTTGGTTGAATATTTGGAAAGCATGGAAAAGGGAAAGAATAGACTCCGTTCGATCGTATCCTATACTGGGAAGAGTTTACAACTATAGAGATTCCAGGGACGTTGGATTATACTCAGAAGAGGCTTGAAGAAACTATAACTCCGGTGACTTGCCGTGGAGGAAAGGAGAAGAGATTTTCGGGATTTATTGGTATTGTGGTGTATATATATCCTGACTTTGAGTAACAGAAGGGAATCGGGAGTTGGGGGGTACGCTGCAGAGCTAAGAATCAGGCTGCAGGAGAAATTGCAACAGCAGCAGGAAGAAGACTAAGCTGAAAAACATAAGGCTGTAAAGGACAGTCGCAGAAACCGTGACCTATAATTTCAAACTCAATAGCTTTGTAACAATTTTTCCAACAATTATTCTGAGTTCACAACAGTTCTGTTAGGGTTCTCTGTAACAGTGGGTTCTGTAACAATTATAACTGTTACAAACACACTGCTTTATACCTAAACACCTTTTTGAGCTATGGATTATTATTTTGAGCGTGTTTTCACCATGAAGAGCTAAAACCCAACACTGGGATGACGGAGGAATCCATTCTCTACGCGTGTGAGATTTAATTCCTTTATGACTTTTGCACTATTTTTAATTGATTCATGATTTTTCTTAATTGATTGTGATTTTGTTTGATGGCGTATGCTTGGTCTTAGTATTTTTGATACGTCATGCTTGTGATTTACAGTCAATCTTTTATAAAATCTACCTTGGCGAAGAATAAAGAATCAATATTTATTATGTTATGAGCTATAATTGTCTGGAATTGATAGTTGAACCACATGAATATGAGAATCGGTGGAATCTTGAGTCTCAGTACCTCTCGATATCGTGACAGTGTTTTGTATATATTTTCTAGTATTAAGTCTAAAATCGATCTCTACAAGTCTTTGAACGAACTTTTACTACCACTTTACAACATCAATTTAAAATCACATCAATTTTTGGCGCCGCTGCCGGGGATACCATGACTGGTTGCCTCGATTTGCACGCCCAAACTAGGAAGGGTCACACTTCCCAACTGCAAACCAATCTCGGCCACTCAACTTCACCGGACAAATTGAGTGGCTTAGATCACGTTTCTATGGGACAATAAGGTACAAACATGTACACCAGCCCGCCGTATGCACGCCTGACTGATCGGCCAAGACCGACCAGGCTTGGTTATCTCGAAACACGTGTCCGAAATAGGCATGATGCGCGGCCTTTGCGGCATGATATTTCTGTCGCAAATCAATCTCAGCCATTCCTCTTTGCCTGATAAATTAAGTGGTCTAGATTGCACCTTCATGAGACAGTGAGGTACAGGCGCCTACGCCAGCATGCCGTCTACACACATGCCCGATCGGCCCTGCCAAATATGTCTCCCATGATTGGATTTGACCAAGCTAAAGGTTGGTGTTTGAGCACCTCCTAAACCCTAATCCAACGGTCGCAGATGTGGGTCGCAATCTATCTTGTCCGTCCAACTTCACCAGCTTGGACGGACAACCTAAGACAGGAATTCGGCGACCAGTGAGGCATCACCACAATCACCGTCCACCACTCTTCCGCACAAAGTGATCGGCCAAGTCAGGACTTACCTGTACAGCCTCCAAACGATCACTCGAAGATGGCTAGACATGCATCTATTTTAAGACGCTTAATCGTGACTTGCTCCGTTAAGCCTTAAAACAGCGATGCTTCACACATGCTGATTATATTCGATGCATTACCTGCATAGAATACACACGATATTTCACAAATATCGACTTCCTAAATAACTTAGTTATTTAATTTAGAAGCACATGCTACCTTTGTGGATCCCACGATCCACACACTCGAGACATTAATCATGTCACAAACTGGGGGATACATACTGGGGTATTGGTCTGGCGGTTTACAGCGTGCAGCGTACAACGCGCCATCACAAGAATGTGTCAGGAAGACATGGACGGTTAGTGATGATGGGATAAGTGGGCAAGACTAATCGTGTGACACTAACACACGCAACTCCACTACTCCATCACTCCACTTTCTCCATTTCCCATGAGAGACGTGGGTAAGGATCAATGACTTGTATAAATAGGTTCTCCTCCCTATTTCAAAAAAACACAAGACAACAGAAACAAGTGTTGATACAATCGTATTCCAACATCAGAACTGATAGCTTTCATTCTGCAAGCCAGTTCATCTTTATGATACAAGTCATACACATCCAACACCTCCACATTCTCAACACCTTCTTCTCTTCCCTCTCTAAGATCAACCCCATCTCCTTCACTTTGTGACCGAAGCAAGTCTGGAACGACCATTTATTGGTTTAGGCCAGAGTTGTACAGATTGATTTCTCGAATCAAAAGCACTCCCGTGCAGTGCATTTGTTTAGGGTTTAGATTCATTTCTCATCCTCACACCCCAAATTACCAAAACTGGCAGAAATAGTTTTCACCCATAAACAACTGCATTCCGAACTCCCATCGGAAACTTCCACTACACAATAATGCTTTTTGGCTTAAAGATTGCAGGAGCCACTTATCAGCGAGCCATGACTGCAATACTCCATGACATGATGCACAAGCAAGTAGAAGACTACGTTGATGATGTGGTGGTGAAATCAAAGACTCGAGCATCCCACCTAGACATTCTGAGACAAGTCTTCGAGAGGTGCAGAGAATACAAACTAAAAATGAATCCCCTGAAGTGTGCTTTCGGCGTTTCTTCTGGAAAGTTTCTTGGATTCCTAGTCACTGCAGAAGGAATCAAGGTTGATCCGGACAAAACGAAAGCCATCACTACCATGCCTCCTTCACGAACTGTGAAGGAACTCCAGAGTTTCATGGGCAAGGTAAATTACATTCGGCGTTTCATCCCCGGACTGGCTCAACTCATTGCTTCATTCACTCCTCTGCTGAAGAAAAGAGCAAATTTTGCATGGACAGTCGTTCAACAAGAAGCATTTCAGAAAATACAACAAATATTACCATCACCTGTTGTCATAAAATCTCCAGTGCAAGGAAGACCGCTGATACTCTACACAGCCTCCAGCGATGTCGCTATCGGAGCACTCCTCGCCCAAGAGGATAAAGAAGGCATCGAACGTCCAATCTACTACTTCAGTGGCACAATGAGGGATGCTCAACTCCGATATCCAAAGGCTGAAAGGGCATGTCTAGCATTGGTTCATGCAATTCAGAGGTCCAGACATTATCTACTATCAAACAGGGTCGTGCTGGTGGCCAAAGCTGATCCCATAAAGTTCTTACTGTCGAAACCTGCTTTGATCGGGAGAGCAGCAAAATGGCTACTTCAAATGTCAAAATTCGACATAGCGTGCGTCCCTCCAAAAGCAATCAAAGGACAAGCGGTTGCAGACTTACTTGTTGCTTTCCCTGGAGAAGACATCACAATGTTGCATGAGGAAGTGCCCGGTGAGTTTCCAGAAATTTCAATCATTCAAGAAGAAACATGGTTACTATATTTTGATGGATCTGCCACTTCGAGCAATGATACTGGTGGAGCGGGCATTGTGCTAGTATCTCCATCTAGCGAAGTCTTCTCACATTCATTCAAGATGGATTTTCACTGCACCAACAACTCGGCAAAATATGAAGCTTTTCTCCTAGGGTTATCTTTAGCCAAGAAAGTCGGAGCAAAGCATTTAAAAATCAGAGGAGACTCGAAGTTGCTGGTCAATCAAATGAATGGTGTATACTCTCTCAAAGAAATAACACTTTCCCCATTCAGAACCGAGGCACAACGATTATTAGCTCATTTTTCTGATGCAACAATCGTCCATACTGGTCGCACCAACAATAGACATGCTGATTGTCTGGCGACTCTAGAATCCAAGCTGCAGTTTGAAGGGTCAGAGAAATCTATCACGGTACAGAGACGTTATTTATCATCCACTTGGCTTACCCAAGTCGAAGATGCCCAAACAAACGACTGGCGGGCGCCCATCATTCACGAATTGAGAAGTTCTCTTACAGATGGGAAAATCAGTCTCAAGGAGTTGAAGAACTTTTTTCTGCTGCATGGAGCCTTGTATTATCGCAATCCAGACGGATCCCTATCACGATGCCTTAGGGATGAAGAAGCAAACGAGCAACTCAAACGCATACATGAGGAAGTATGTGGGAAAACCCTGGTGATCACTCTTTACAGAAGACTTCAAAGACTTGGGTACTATTGGCCCTCCATGGAGACTCAGTCGAGAAAGTTGCAAGGGTCCTGTTCCGATTGTCAAACACCGCCTCATCACTTGGAGGTTCTAATGCTCCATTACACTGGGGATTGGAGATAACCTTACATAAAATATCTTCGCGACAATGATCTGCCGTCAGAGAAGAAAGGTGCAATCAAACTCATCCAGAGAGCCAAACGTTTTGTCTACTTGGAAGGGATTTTGTATTGCAAAAGCTTCGGTGGGAATCTCCTAAGATGCTTGGCCGAGCATGAAATCCCCACAATCTTGAAAAAAATGCATGAAGGTGAATACCAAGGGAAGAAGAAATTGTTTCTCCAAATCCATGTGAGATATTACTGGCCAACCATGGAAGATAACGCATCTGCCTACGTTCGAAAATGTCAACAATGCCAAGTTCATGGTAACCTCATTCACACTCGTTGTCTTCCATTACATTCTGTGAGCAGTCCATGGCCCTTCTACAACTAGGGACTGGATATCATCTGAAAGATCAATCCAGCATCTTCAAAGCAGCATGAATACATCATCACAACAACGAAGTACTTCACAAAATGGGTCGAGTCTATTCCTCTTCGAAGCACCACTGGAGTCACAATTGCATCTTTCATTAAAGAGTACATCATATGCAGATTCAGTGTTCCTAAAAATATCGTCACAGATAATGGAACTCCTTTTGCCAACAAACATGTTGCAGAATTACTCGAAGAGTATGGAGTCAAACAGATTTTCTCCACACCATACTATCCCCAAGAAAACGGACAAGCAGAGAGTACCAACAAAACCTTGATCCGCATTCTCAGTCGAACAGTTCATGACAATCCACGAACCTGGCATGAGGAATTGCCCATGGCTTTGTAGTCCTACCGAACCGCACCAAGAAGCTCAATCGTGACTTCACCATACTCTCTCGTCTATGGCGATGATGCCATTCTCCCGGCTGAAATCAAGATTCCTTCTGCAAGAATCGCAGCGGCCAGTGGGGTACGATGGGATGAAGCCGAGGTTTCAGACTCAAGAATTGTTGAATTGTACATGATCGATTCAAGAAGAGACAAAGTGGAAAAATAAGTGGAAACCTACAAACAAAGGGTTTCCAAGGCCTACAACAAACTAGTAAGACCTCGAACATTTCAAGTAGGAGATTTGGTTTTGAAAACAGCAAAACATATCCAACAAGACATGTCCGCTCCCAAGTTATCTCTGAATTGGGAAGGGCCTTATGTAATCATCAAGGCAGTATCCAATGGATATTATAAAATCTTAGATTTTAATGGAGGAGTTGAGGGAAATATCATCAACGACAAGTGGCTCAAGGCGTATTCTGCTTAAATGATCAGCAAACAATTGCATGTTAATTTTCAAAATGTAATTTCTATTCCTTCAAAGAGTATGCACATGCTCATTTAGTCGAAATTTAAAGTTTTTCATGAATCTCACAAAAATTCTTCCAATCACGTGCTTTATTAAACAAGTCTCAATATCAAAACAAAATCTCTCGCAAAAATGCTCACTCAGAGCAAACCATCCAACAGAGGATAATCTCTATAGAAAACCCTGTCAAGATTCTTCCGATTTTTTTTGGTTTTCAAGTCATGAACCGCCTTCTCAACCCTTGATGACTCCAAATCAAGCATCTTCTCCTCCTCCAATATGGCAGTGGTCGTAGAAATCGCATCAGCAGCAGCCGCCGCCTTGTGAACTTTGATCATCTCGAGCCTATGACGAAGCCAGCCTATGTTGAAATGTAGGGTTTCACAGTTCGAAATCATCTCGTCCCATTTGTGTAGTTCATGAGTCTTGACATATCTCAGATGCATCCGGTTCATCTCCTCAATGATCGGTAACAATCCTGCAACTGTAGGAGGGTTGGCAGAAAACCCTTCCATACCTCAGTTGTAGCAATATGCCCGTACCTTCTCCAAATTTTGGTGTACAGGGGCGCATGACACTTGGGAATGACGACTCCACCAACCACTTCATTATTCGGGCAATTGTTGATCATGCGAGCCTAAAATGGGATTCCAGCTGCTGGATACTCAGGGGCATGAACTCTAACCCCAGTCTTCACGGAGTCAGTAGAGTTGTCACCAACACGGTCGCCGCTATCATCAGTCACAACCACGGATTTCCCGTTTTTCCTTTTTCTAGCATCGTCAACAACATGAACATCAACCTGCGATGGAACGAAGGAGTATTTAAAATTTATTGACCATTAGACATGGTAAAAACTTCAGTCGAGAACTTATGGAATTACTTACAGACGTTCCATCATCAACATGAACCAACCTGTACCGAGAAGGAGCTCTAATAGTTCGTTTGGGTCTCAAGCTACACGAGGACTGTTGATTCTTCTCATTATCCTGCGACAAATTGTTTTCTTTTGATCAATCATCCTGATTGAACAAAGACAAGAGAAAATATGTAACTCACCGAGACGGATACCTCCACAGCATGTTCAACACGAGATTCACTTCTGGAAGAAACACTACTTCTGGACATGGTAACGAGAGGCAGGATCGTGATCAAAATTTCTTCTGATAATGCACAAAGGCAGCAGAGGGTCGACTGTTTAAATAAAACCCTAAAGTGTCGCAAGTCAAACGTGGATGCTTATCCTATAACGGGTAAACCAGTCTGTTGCGGTTTCTACTAAAACCCTAAATCTCGAATAAGATGCATGACAAATGGGAGAAGCGTAACGATACTGGGGACTGACAGTTCATGCATAGTCAACATTACAACTATGGATCGGTCGTCTAGCAGGCAACGTGTTTCCTACATATCTCATGTGATTGCGTTCCGTGGGTAATTATTGCCTACGTGGATATTGGTCCAGCGACTGGAGGTATGAGGAAGGTTCAGAAAGGAGATACTACAAGGAATTATGGTTCGAAAAATAATCTCTAATGAAACATCTCTACAGCCAAGACGCTCAAATAACCAGAAAGTATCTACTTCGACGAAAAATAAATAATCTTAGAGGGATTCATGAGCAAGATTAATCGTCAGATTCGTCAGAGTCATCAGATCTGTTAGAATTATCAGATTCATCATCATCGTCTTTTGCGGAATCCTCTTCAAGTTCTTCATCAGAATCATTGTTAGGGCTATTGACGAAGTCTGGATGAATATTAGGATCACTGTACATCATCTCCCAATAATCTTCTTCTTCACGCTCATCTTCAAGGTCGGCTTGAACCAGCCTCTTAATCTCCCTAGTGCGCCAGTTTGGCTTGATTTTGCGCTCCGGTGGCACCCACACGGGTTCGTCTTATGAAGCATCCGAGTCTGAAGCTACACCCTCAGCACGAGATTGAAGCTTCTCCTCAGCTGCTGATATCCGGCGCTGGATTCGGTCCCTTCGTTGTCGATAATCAGCTAACAAGTCATCTTCAGCTTTCCTTTTCAAGAGTTCCTCCTGAATTACTCTACGGTTGTTAAGGGGTACGCCACATTTAATTTCCGTAGAATGGTCCATCTTGGTGCGAGATTCTGCTGTAGAAATCTTCATCTCTGGAACCTTGGAATCCTCGTCCGAAGAAATGGAGGAGTACTCATAATCATAGTCACTTCTACTACTACTAGAAGTCACCATTGTCTAGAACCAGAAGCACGGGATTACAGATATGTTAATACTGAATTAATGGCCAAAATGGTAATTCTTAACTCTTACCTATTTACAATTTCACGAACTTAGTGATAACAACGTAAAACCCCAAAACTTGCTCGTTCTTTCAAACCTGCAAAGCTGAGCAAAAAACTTATTATTTAAAGTCAACATTGGCTTTTAATGAAACTATGAATAATTCACATAACCTTCCATGTGAACATTCGCTGATTTTTACGTGTACACACACTATAAAATCACTAAACTCGTACATACACTACGAATTCATCAGCTCATAAATTGTTTGCAATTTTTCATAAATCAAAACTTGATTTCTATTTAATAAAACGTGAATAAGTCAGTACCCTTTTAAAAAAAAAAACTTTTTTGCTCAGTTGAGCATTCGTTTATGGAACGAGGGTCTTTTCTATTTTTGCAAAGGTCCACATATTCTAAATAAAACTTTGGAAGTTCATAAACAAATTTTATCATGAACTCCTGGTCTTTTCAAAAATTCCTTTAACCCTAAGGATCATTATTTACTACTTTTATTACGAACGAACACGTTCCTAAAAATATTTGCAAAGTTCATGCTTCGAAAACAAAATTGGGTTTTCATGAAACCTAATAAACAAAACTTTTACTACTACAACTAGACCATGTCTATTCAAAATTTTGTATATCTCTTCCATATTAGGGATTTTTGCTCGTTTCCTAAACTAACGAAAAACGGGCATACATATGTTTTCTAAAAACAAATTCTTCATAAACCCTATATATGCTTGCAACTATGGGATTTTTGTTTTGTGAACAATTCATGAATCATGAAAAACACAGCAAAAAAAAATGCACGGACTTACCTGTCGGCGTCGGCCGGAAATCCGCCGGACAGTGATCGGACGGCGGCGGGAGCTGGTGTGAAAATTTTTCTCCCCCTGCTGCTCGGGCATGCAATAAAGAGAAGAGATGCTCAGTTGATCAACAAAAAAAAAATATTAGGGTTACTTACCTTTTATATTATTTTTATTTCCAAAACCTAAAACACATGGTTTCCTTTTTTTGGCTTTGGGCCCACAAATGCTAAACTGACCAAAACTGAGCCTTCGAGCGTCCAAATCAGCAGTGCCTCATCTCTCCACGCTTATGAGATGACACTCTATCTTGCTATCAGGGTCCTTATCTATGTATTTTCTTGTACATGACAACATTGGGGCAAATCGAGGATTCTGAAACTACCTTTGTACGACTAAGTTCAATCACCGATCTCGTCGACTGAAAATCACCATTTAATGTTTACTGCAGAACATGACTGTCCCTCACTAAGCAGGGGACTTAATGTTGATGGTGGATTTTCAACAAAGGACAAAACCGTAAAATTATGAGGCATGTTTTTGACACGGCTTTCAGGCATGCAACGATTCATATTTTACGAAGCCATGATGAATATGTTTCCTGAAAGACCCCCACTAGCTGAGCATTCAGTGCCACGTATTTCATCATGTCCTCTATGTAGAATAACGTAATAGGGCGGTTCTCCGTAAGATTGAAGTCAATAACGCCTTCAGGACGTCGGTGACACTCATTGTTCCCTGACTACATGAGAGAGACCCGCCTTTACATAGAAGAACAATTGGGAGGTTCTCCGTAGATTGAGAGCAACAACGCTTTAAGGACGTCGGTGACACTCACTGTTCCCTGATTATGTAGAGAGACCGTGTATAGATCCATGCGATTCTCCGTAGATTGAGAGAAACAACGTCTTCAGGACTTCGGAAACTCGCTGTCTTCTGACTATGCACCATTCACAATGGATGTGACGCTTTAACTGGCTAATATCTTTTCTGCAATAGATTAATTTTGCCGTGACATTCAACACTGAATTCCCAGAATGATCTATTATTGCTCCTATTCCATGGTCGAATCCACGGACTGATCCCATGGAATGGCAATAACAATTTCTCTTATTCCATGGTCGAATCCACAGCCTGATCCCATAGAATGGCAATAAACAATTGCTCTGATTCCATGACCGAATCCACGACTTGATCTCATAGAATGGCAATAAACTACTATATTATCTCATTTTCGATTTCATGATTGAATTCACGGCTAATCTCATGGAATGATAATAGATAATTTCATTACTATGATTTCATAATTGAATCAACGACTGATCTCATGAAATAGTAACATTTAATTACTCCGATTCTATGGTCGAATCCACAATCCTATGGAATGGTAATACTTAACTTTATTATTATGAATTAATGGTCGAATCCACGACTGATCCTATGAATTGATAATAAAACTACTGATTTTTTATTGCACAGTTTCATGAATTATTCTCCATTGAATTTCATGAACTGGTAATAATACTCAACAACCGGGCATCTGGATCATCACTGAGTAAGCCCCACGAAAATGGTGCAAGTGTACTCGACAATGATGCACGACTGAGCACCCGGATGCACAAACGAGCATCCAAAAACATATAAGCATGAGGAATCCTACGCAAAACTGGAGAAAACAACAAATAATAATAAAATAATAAGAGGCGCCCATGGGGCCGGGCCCACCGGCCGACCGGCCATGCTCTAGCCTTGGCCGGTCCCATGCCTCTTTTATTATTTTGGCCTATTCTGTTATTTTCATGAAATCATGAAAACTCCTTCGATTTAGCAACTTTCCTTATTTGTGCAAAACTCATGAATTCTCCATAACTTCATGAGCTCTCCATAACTTCATGAACTCATGAAATAATGTTATAAAATAGGGAAAGGTGTGCGGGACCAGGCAACTTAGCCGCCGGCCATGCCCAATCCGTGGCCGGTCCCACACCTCACAATCCCTAGCTTTTTATAATTATTGCTCCCAATTTCATGAAACTCCTCCGTTTCAACAAAACTCATGGATTCTCCATAATTTCGAGGATTCATAAAATAATAATATAAAATTAGGGAAAGGTGTGCGGGACCGGGCAACCTAGACAGCCGGTCATGCCCTGGCCGTGGCCGGTTCCACACCTTGCAATCCCTAGTCTTTTATAATTATTATTTTCCTCAATTCATGAAACTCCTTGGTTTGAGCAAAAATCATGATTTCGTCGTAATTTCTCAAATTTTGCTCGAATCATGAAAAACCAAAAGCCAACACGGTCACACGACCGGCTAGCCTCTCACGGCGATTTTAAATGTTAAAATACTCTTTTTTTAATATTTACAAAATATTGATCAATTGAGCATACATGCTCATTCCAACAAAAATCAAGAATTTCAGTCAAGAAGAAACTCTTCTGAATATTCACAATGTTGCTCGAACGCACATCAGAAAACACTGAAACTCTCAGTACGGAAACACAGACACCATCGTAACACGTGCATGCCCTCATGACTGACCAGAGTCATTCCTCAGGCTTGCACAAAGCCGGTCCCACATGTTTACATAATTCTGACCTAATTTGCTCAATTGCTCATATTGGGACCAAACTCTCTCCAACCAATCTGGGGATTGCTCAAACGGCCAACAATTGGTCACATGACCACCAAGAGCTGGTCCCATGGCCTTTTTTTCGGTCCCATCTCTAATACCTAGGTTTTATCACCTAATGCTGAACCCAACAATATTTCAATAAATGATGAATCCGACATTTAATCATCATTCTTTCACTAATTCTCCAACTGAGAACCCTGGTGCATGCTCACTCGAATACCTGGGCACCACATGGACGCCAATCATCCCATGTGGTCGGTCCCTCTATCACTCATGACCTATTTTCAGGAATTCATCAGTTAACAAATAATTAATCTGAAATTAGGGTTTCGAATAAATGTTATACAAATCATCATTCGGAGCAAGATTCAAACACTAATGAATTTATGATGGATTCAGCAACCAACACCTGAATTAATCATATAATTTTCGGTAATCTACCAATATAAAATATTTTATTGGGTCACGTCACCAATAAATATTTCGTCGAATTGAACAATACTTGCTCAGTTGCTCAAATATTGACCCAGCTATCAATATTTAGTAATATTAGTAATTTGTCGAAGTGAGCAGTACTTGCTCAGTTGCGCGTCAAATTATCAACGTTCAGTATTCTGTCGAATTGAGCAATACTTGCTCAGTTGCACGTCAAAATTATTAATTTGTCGAATTGTGCAACAGTTGCTCGAATATTGATCCAATTATCAATATTCAGTAATTTATCAGTAATTCGTCGAATCAAGCAATACTTGCTCAGTTGCTCGAATAATCCATGCATATTCAGTAACTCGTCAATATTCAACAACTCGTCGAATTTACAATATTTGCTCAGACGAGAAACATTAATACTCATGAATCACTGAGAATTCTTCAATCATGCTCGATTCAACAAAACTTAGACTCACTGTCTAAATCAGTCAATAACTGACTAATTAAAACACGTCTGCCTTGCAGACTCCACAATTTATGAGACATCAATCACGTCACAAATGGGGGGATACCACTTAGGGTTTTGGTCTGGCGGTCTACGGCACGTGGATTCATACACAACGAGAAATGTGCGTAAGTCGTTCAAATTGTTGAAGGAGTTAGCAAAGTAGTGGGTGCACGATCAGTCAAGTCTCCACACGACATGGAACTGACTTTAACACGATTCCCCACTTTCCCACTCTTTCACTCAAGAAACCGTCACACTTACAGGGATCAATGTGTTCACAACTCTGATAATATAAATAAGTCTCTGAATCCATGATTGAAGGACATAATGACATCATCATCAATCGTCCACATAGAATTTCTCGAGTAACTACTCTCAAGAATTCATCAATCCATCAGAGCTTATCCAAACTTCACAGTTTACCAATTATTGCAGAAACCTTCAAGACATCCAAAATCTTTGATCATCACTGATCTCACACAATTCTCAGCTTCCCTCCTATAGATAAACCCATCTTCTTCTTTGTGACCGAATTGACTCTGGAACGACCATTGACTTGGTTTAGGTCGTAGTCCTACAGATTGATCTCTCGAATCTAAGCACTCCCTTTGCAGTGCATCTGTGTGAGGTTCAGCAGTTTGCTCGGTCGAGGAGTCTCTGACAACACGCCCGACTTTTCGCTCTCCTAAAAAACCAGCAAACTGTTTTTCCCCATCTACAGTTCAAGGGTTTGTTGTGAATATTAATGGTGGCAGGTTGATGTATGGATTGAAGCAGATTAGATGAATTGTGATTAAGAATGCTCTTGTGAAGCTTTTGTGAGAAATGAAGCTATAAATAGAGTTTTGGTTAGTGTTTGGTGCAGGTCTGTGTTGTTGTTGCACCATGATGGTGCAACAGTTTCTTTTGGATGTGCAAAGGCTTTGGCATATGCATTGGCTTGTTAGTCAGCCAGTCATCTCAGCTGACTCAGTGTATCTGACTGAATTGAATCATTTCGACTCAGTACACACTCAGTGGACCGAGTTAGACTCTTGACCTTTGAACATTGACTTGAATGTTGACTGGACTTAGACGGTGACTGTTAGATGACTCCTTTGACAGTTAGAGACCGTTAGTTAACCTAGTTGGGACAGGCCTTGTGTAATGGGTCGGACTAGTGGGTCGTGCCGAATCAGGCCCGTGAACTTGGGCTTAGATTAGTTTTCCTATCTTGATGAATTGGACCCCTTATGGTCCGAATTAGCCTTTGGTTCGATCTACAAAGTTGTGGATTTTCATAAGACCTATTGGATGGACTATATAACCAACCTAATTGAAATTAGTAAACCTTAGAAATGTTAAAGGTAGATAACGAAAGTTGTAGAACCATAAATGGCCTTAGAGCAATTAGATAGTTCCCTTAGTCTTTAATTAGAGACTTGTATGAATTATGATATGAGCCATGTATGAGCCTTTTTGCTAACTCTTCGAGTGATTGTGTGATTAACAGTTAATCTGTATTAAAAACGATCGATTCAAAGAATGAACTAGTGGATTGAGGATCTCGAGGTAGGCGTGGCTTGTCATCAAATCAGGTGGGGACTCTGTAACCTTCTTGTAATCATTGAGAATTCTTTCTATTGCGAGTATGATGAGTCTTTATTACTTTTGGCATGTTTGTGTGTTTTATTATCTATGTAAATGCTTGTATGTGTCTCGATGTGCGTGTAATATGTGTTGTATGATTTTCCCCGCAAGGAGTGTCTGTGATTCCCCACGTCTCTTTGCTAAGTTAAGTATGGCGGCTTCTTCCCCGTTTTAATATTACTTAGTAAGGCGGCTTCTTCCATGTTTCAATATATTAGTAGGGCGGCTTCTTCCCCATTTCGATACTATATAAATAATATATAATAGGGCGGCTTCTTCCCCGTTATAATATTACCTAGTAGGGGGCTTCTTCCCCGTTTCGTTATTATATATATTAATTTATTTTGGGGAAATCACTCGTGTGCATATTATACTTGTTTGTCTAACTTTCTAATCTTGATGGTAATATTTTGAATCATGGTTTGTATGGGAATTCTGTGTGGACGATGTTATTAATATTGATTAGAGTTGCTATTGTGTCGTCTTCTCCAATGAGTTTGGCGAGGCTAGAGTGACACCTGCTTCATGATGCATAAATAGTTAAACGATTAGTTACTTCTTGTTTCTTTCAATTTATATTCTTTTAGAACTGCAAAGCATGTTCTTGATTACTTGAGAGTTACATGTTTTCATTGAGCACCCTTTGGGATGATGTGCTCACTCGTTCCCACTTCAGTTTCAGTTTTCCAGATAAGACGATGTACGTGAAGACTTCCGTTTCCTATCTTAGAGCTTTATCGATATAGAGATGTCGTGTATCTTTTATTATATGTATCTTTTGTTATATGTATCTTTTGTTATATGTATCTTTATTCTATAAAAAACACATTATTGTATTCATATCTGTCAGAAGGAATCCATCTATACCATATCAGAGACTTTGGGTTTTATTGTTATAACTTTATGTAATTATGATTCTTATGATCAACAATCTAGATTTGATACTTCAGTTAGGTTGTAATCCTATTAGCTAAGCAGGTTTAGTAATTGGGGCGTCTCAGTTGCAATATCTTTTTCTGCACATTCTATCATCAGTGTGACAAGAAATTTTAGTAATTCAGGGAAACCTCGCTGACGCCTTGTGTTATTTCCAACAAAATTTGTTTCCTTGGTATTAAACCTCTCTGCTGGAACAGTTAATGACTTTGTTAACATATGATCTGTAACGGGCACACATCATCAGCAGGTTTCTTCACAACTACCTGACATATCTTGGTTAAAGTCTCTTCAATAATGGCATATATATCATTATCCATTTCAGCTCCTTCAAGCAAGTCAACAATTTCCGAAATGTATTTTGCCATTTATGGATCCACTTGTTTACTTATAATAGATGATGATTGTTGGTTTGATGAGTACTTATCATTTTTTTAATAGTTTTATGGTAGTACAAAATTATTGCCGCCGCCACCATGATGTTGTTTCATAATGAAAAAGTGACAACACCTCTTTTCCAGAAATGGAGGTAGTATTTTTATTTATTTTTTGGATGAAAATGCTTTTTATATCGAGGATGAAATCCCGAACAACACAACATAAGAGATAAAATTGGGCTCCACTTTCACTGCTTACCATCCCAATGATAGAATCATTGATAGACTACCGTCAGATGACCACATGGGAAAAATCGGGAAAAAAAACTTAGGGTATCTAAAATTACTATTTTTGGCTAAGGTAATGTGACAAAATGCTAGCGGTAAATTTTTTTCTAACAAGGGGATGAAACTCACTATTGTTTCTTATGCTATAGAATTACGATCCGGTCCAAAATTTAATGTTTAAAAGTATTACGAATTGTGCAGGTAAGAAAATTGATCATTACAATTACAATAAGACATTAGAAAATTAAGGAAACTGTAAGAAAAGATCCTACTGTTAAGACCCGATTCACAAAAAGGTCATATTGATACAAACCATTAACAAAATGGTCATACTTCTGTTTGTAGCAGAGTTAAATGGATTGGTACTTCATGTCCTTAACCTAACTATAATAAATATGTTACCATAGATCGTGTTTATGTTACATCTTGAGGATCATTTCGACGAACATGATTAATTAGTCACAACTAAACAGGTTATATAATAGTTAGGGTTCTCGTCTCTTTCTTCGTTATTTGCCGCCATTTCTCTCTCCACTTCTATTCTCTAAGATCTACAACAATGAAGATTCAGTGAAGAATGAGAGATTTTGAGTGAGTCATATCATCAACAGATCCTTCTAAGAGCACATAGTTTGTGTTTATGGTTTGATTTAACTTTAATGATATTTTTGTGAAGACTTTCAATCTTAAACAAGTACTGGTTGTTGAGGACCATAGTTAACGTCACAATGTTTGCAAACATAATGAGATTGGTAATCACAAACCCGAACTGTGAATTTCAAATTATTTTTCAGAAATCCTAATTTAACGAATATAGGGATTTTTGTCATAAACCTTAATTAGGGAAAATTATGGATTAATACTAAATATTATTTATTACGGTTAATGGTTGTGTTACTAATTAATTGTGTATCATATTTTGTCATGTTTCTGTGCAGGAAATATGTGAAGAACCCAGATACAAGATTTCAGGGTTGAAGTATCTGATACTAATAAGGTTAGGTTATTTGATAAAGTTAACGTGAATTGTGGTGGATTAAATGGTTTTAGTGATGTTGTTCATGCTGCACATCAGTTACCACCTACTAAGAAGGTTAACCTAACTTGGTTCAGTGAGACTGGAATATAAGTTGAATCAAGAAAAGCTGAGTTGGAGTACGGGAATATACAACTCACAGATAATGATGAAGATGTATGTCATCCCATTGATGACTGCAGAAGTCCAGTTTCTGATGATGCACAAATTGGTAATAAAGTGTACACTGAATTTGTGAACAACTACTTTGGTGGGGGGTGGGGGACTATTTTGATTTCTTATATCTATAATTATATAAGAAAAATGAAGGTAATGTTTCTATCTCACTGTTTTGCTTGTCTGCATGCCTCTTGTCTGCATTTTAAATTGTCTTCCTTTTGACGTAGATGAAGTAGCCAGTGACAAAGATTATGGTATTATTGAGAAGTATGACCCAAAAATAAAAGAAATACTTGATGAACCATCTATTTATTACATTGGTGATAGTCCAAGTGGCTCTGATTCTGAAGGTGAAAAAGGTACTTTAACAGACCAAGGAGATGCAGATGCTGATAGTCAGAAAAAAAATCTTAGGTCAATCAATATGAGCAAGTTTAGGGGATGGATTTTATGGAAATGACAGAGTTTAATAACTACTTAAGGGCATTTGCAGTCAAGAAATGATTTAAATACAAGTTGAAGCCCAATGACAAAGAAAGGATTAAAGTTAATTGCAAGTTTAACAAGTCTCAAAGTTGTAGGTTTTTTATATATGAAAGTGTTATAAGTCATGAACCTAATTTCATAGTCAGAAAGATCAATCTGGAGCGTTCATGTACCACATAACATATAACTAGAAAGAGCGCAACAAATGTTGTAGCATAATTTTTGTATGAGAAGCTGAAAAAAGAAGACCCAACGCCAGTTTTATATGCTTTAAGAGATCAATTCCACACTAATCATAATACAAGTGTTCTCTATCATGTGGCTTGGAGAGCTAAAACTAAGATATTAGAAAGACTAAATAGCAGTTATGATGATTCTTATAGACTGGTTTCAGTCTTTTGTGATATGGTGGAGAAAACCAACCCTAGTTCTTTGAAAAACTACACATATAAAAGGTGAGTTCCTTTCTAACATGGTTTGTAGCTTAACTTAGTTTATTCACTTATGCATCTGCGAAATTGAACAGAAATGCGTATAGTTAGTATCTTATTTGTTTCATCCTCTTATTGTAGTGTCGATCAATACTTTGAGTCAATGACAATTAATTTTAGCACAATTGAGAGCATCTCATGCTGGTTACAGATCAGTCATCGATCTAGATGCTTGTCATTTGATTGGAAAGTATGGTGGATGTCTAGTGGCAACAACTGTTTTGGATGTAGAGAATATGATACTGCCATAGGGGATAATGGTTTGTAGAAATAAAACTGATGAGAAATGGAACCTATTTTTGAAAGCATCGAGTCCCTATATTGTTAACCATCCTGCAGGAAAGCTGACTTTTATCTCAGACAGACTAAAAGGGCTGCTAGAGTCAGTGTTTGAATTATTTCCTAATGACAACCAAAAATACTGTTATCAGTAAGTTGGTTAAGATTTATACATATATATATATATACTATTTTAGTTGTTTCAATTGATTTGTTATATTTTCACCTGCAGATATATGTATGCAAATGTCAAAAAAATACTATAAAGGTTGAATCTACATCAACTCTTCTTCAATGCTTCCCTATGTTATAAGGAAATACTCCCTCTGTCCCACTATTAAGTGACCTAGTTCAAGTTTGCACAATTTTTAAGGCAAGCAAGGGGAAAATTATTTTTAAGCACTTTTTACAGTTATACCCTTATGGATAATAAATAGTGAAATTTTTAAATGATTTATCTCTCAAACTACACCACGGATGTTCGCAAACTTCGTATCATTGAAAAGCATTTTAAAACACCTACATAACGAATATGAACATGACTACCAAATTGTGCATATTTCTTATAATCAATTAAGAGGATAATTTTAGAAATATCTTCTTATTTAGTGATATAGGTCACTTAATGATGGGACAAAATCTAAAAGTAACTAGGTCACTTATTAGTGGGACGGAGGGAGTACATTGGAAGGTAACTGTTACTCTTTATGTATAACTATTGTTGTTTTTTGAGAATTTTTTTGGTAATTTGTGTTAATTTAGTCATGTTATTTTTATGACATGCATATAGATGAGCTCTTGAAGTTGTCTCTAGCATCAACTAACTATATGATGAAAGAAAACCCAAAATAGTGGTCTAGGGGCTTTTATGACCAATCCAGTTGTTCTGAGCACACCAATAGTAACTTTTATTAGTCCTTGAAAAAAATGATTGCCCCAGTGAGAGAGAAGTCCATATGTACTCTTGGAATGATGTATGGTAAACTTGTTATGGGTTTATTTTATAAAAGAAGAGCTTTGTGTGATAAGTTGGAAAACAGAAAGTTGGTGCCAGAAGTTCAGAAGTTGATTAAGAAGATGCAGAAATGCACATGTCATTTGAGAGCTAATGGAGCTGTCAATGCTAGGTAATATGAGATTGAGGACATTGAAACCAACGCTCGATTTCAAGTTGATATTGTTCAAAAGACTTGCAGTTGCACTCAGTGCGCAACTTAGTGGAACATCTAGCTTACATGTTGTATGTGTATTGATGAATAAGAGAATCAATTGGTCTGAGTGAGTTTTTAGACCTATTTTTTATGTTCTTATGAGAATCAATTGTGTATTGTGTGCTTTATTATTAATTCAGATGTATTAATCCTTTTATGTTTTATTGTGGTAGTTATTGCAGCAAGTACTATCTTGTTGATGCTATGAGAACTACTTATACTCCTGAGATGGGTTTATTACTAGGCAGAGATGACCGGGATGAGGTAATTTAGAAATTTTCCCATACTATCCATGTCCTTTTATGTAATTTACTAACATTGTTAGGGAATCTTTCATTTTATATGGAAAGTATTCTTTAATAATTAGGGTTTTTCTTTCATTAATTATAGTCTCTTATCACTTTTTTTTTTATCTCTTTCTCTTTTTCATTGTGCAACCAGAAGACATGGTTGATATGGGACATTCTATTGACATCGTAAAACCATGGAGACCATGCAAGAAAAGAAAAAGAGGGCATGGTGAGAGTTAGAATGAGAAGAAAGTTAGAAGTTGTATCATATGAAAGATAACTGGACACAACAAGAGAACATGTGCTGGTGCACTTGTTGGATCTAAGCTAAAAGCAAAGAGGCAGAGTACCATGGTTGAAGGTTTGCAACAGTTGGTTATCTTTTGGATTGATGAAACTGACTTATCCTTACGCTTTTATGTTATGTTAATGTTAATGGCGTGGGATACATGATTTTTTTTTTTTTGAAACTTTGTGGATCTCCTATTTGCTTACATAATTCTGCCATTATCAGATATATTTATTTTACATTGGATTTTGCTGCATTGAAAACAACGTCAAACAACCATTGAAACTCAAGAGAGTTAGAGCATTTTAGGTACGCAATATTATATTTGTGTATATTTTTGCATATCTTTAATATCATTATTCACATACACTTCTTCGTCTTGCAAGTTTGATTCTCCCATGGATAATTGTTGTACACTAGAAATAACCTGTACCGTAATGGCACTATATGAGACTGATTAACATGAGGTTTTTAGTTCATTTTAAATAAAAATAAGATATTAATTTTGTATAACTGCATTTATCAAACTAATTGTATTCCAAAACCTTGTTAGGTCGAATTCCACACATAAGATCTTGTAGCTCTCAAAGTCACATGTAAATAATTTTAAAATTTTGTTTAAATTACAAGGTATCTTTTTTGCGTCCAATACAGTCTCTTGGTCTAGCTAGAGACAAGCTACAACGGTTAGAAGCTCTACTGAAACTGAATATATAAGTTTAAACAATTTTGCTGTTGAAATAGTTTAAATTTGTCAGGTTTGAAAGACTTGTATATTTGTTCATATACCTCCAGTTCTGCAATGTGGTTAAATCAGTGCAATCTCTTTACCATCTAATGGTGTTTTTCATAGTCGAATGAAGCATTTAGTCGTTGAATATCACTTTATCAGGAATCTTATGCAATCCAAGCATTTGAATGTTCATTATGTCTCTATTTTAGACCAGTGCAGACATTTCTAATATATGGTTAGCTGGTCCAAGATTTTGTTATCCGTGTAATAAGTTGAAGGTTTTCCCGTCTTGGCACCTCAAATTGTGGGGGGATAATAACACTCAATCACAGTTTTTGTTTCTCTTTCAGTTTACACTGATGTTACACTCTGTAACTGTAATTGTTTTTGTCCAACTGTAAATGAGTTGTCACTTAAGCTTGCATGTCTTGCATTGATTGGTCATGTCCTTGTGTCACGGATTGGTCTGTCTTGTGTACGCTTGTATATATTGCTTTGTGTTATCTCTGTTTTTAGATCATGGCAATTGGTAATAATCAATTGCACCTGTAACAATCAATCTCTTAATGAATAGTAAACCTTTTACTATAAACAACTACGTGTACAACCATTCTCCTTTTTTCAGTGGAAATTTCGTTTCAAGATGACGAGAACTTAACTTACATTATTGAACGTTCTTTGGAAATGATAAATATCAATGAAAAATGAAAAATTGGCATTGATTCATCGTGTTCACTAAAGACGCCGTTTGAATCATAAGCATTCAAGTTCCAACTCTTTAAGGATATCCATCTGATGAATTTAGTAGGACAAGTATTAAATTTATTGTTTAAAAATATTTCTATGATATTTAATTTGTAATTGTAATTTACAATGAATCAATATTAAATTTTTTTAAGAGATTACTAGTGTTCAAAACTCTATTTAGCATTTAACAGGATCGCATCATTACCCGAATAAAAAAGGGTTTCCTAGGAAGTATGTTTTTTTCTCCGAAGCCACAACAAGCAGTGAAGGTTTCCGTTGGTGTTGCTAAAATAGTCGCCACTTGTCGGTTCTCTTTATTTTCCGACATAGATGCCCTTTATTTCCTAGTGTGTTACTTTTCAATGTTACTCATGCATGTTTCACTATTATGGGTTTTGATTTTAGTTTGTGAGACTGAGAGTTTGAGACCTATTGATTTAATTTTTAGGTCGTTAACTCAAATTTCCTAGAGGAGTTATCAGGTACAATATCTTATTCAAATATGTGTTGCATTGTCAAAGGAAAGTAACAATAAAAAACCCTATGTTTCATGTTTGGATTTTAAAAATTAAGGCATACAGAAGTTTTAAAGGGAAGTACTTCCTCAGTATTTTGGTACAAGTACAAAATACAACAGGGTGAAAAATAAATACAACCAAACCAATCAATCACACATTAATAGATTTTTCATTGATGGATTCCAACTCTCGTTAGTTTATAATCAGAAAATCAATCTTGAGTGCAAAAGCAAGCCTCGGTTAGAATCAAACCGAACTTACTAATAATGTGTGCCTTTTGGATTTTTGTATACAAGAAATAAACTCCTTAATTTTTAATTCCTCAAAAGTAGTTTTCACCAACATCCCAATTGCATATGTTTTGATTTGAAAAATAAACAAAATACATTCCCCTTGATTTTAATCGCCTCCATGTGCCTGCACATTATTACGTTATTTTTATTATCAAAACTTATTTCCGCCGGTATATAAATTGCTATTATATAATTCACCCAGCAGAATAGAACAGTTCAGCACACTAAAAAATCGTTTGGCCAAATTTTCATTAAGTTAAACAAAATTTTCGTGAATTCCATTTTGAATTTTGGAACAAAAACACATCGGCATTGTGGTGTGAGTCGGAATACTTTTCTTCTTTCGGCACGAAGCAATCGGTGGCTGTCGTAAGTGCAATCAAATTAATAATCTTATTTTCACACAATTAACTGGTAATATAATGGAAGTAATGATCGTTCCCACGAAGAGCAGTGAGTTTTAGTTATCAAAGTGTCACAAATGGGGGGTTTTGTTTTAGATTTCAATAAAGTAAATAATCAAAGCAAATAAAATTGTATTGTAATTAATAGAGAGAGATATGATCGAGGAATCCTTCTTCGTTGATAAACCGTCAATGAGTTATTATAGTTGCCTACTCGTCGTTAATCATAGATTATCACCAACCATGGAATAAAAACTAGATCAGTGTTATCCCCTAAATTCCTTATATCACTGGATACGGAAGTTCTCGCCTACCAGATTCTATTCACCCAAACCACCTAGTAGTAGATCACTCAAGGTGTAATTTAGTCGAATGCTTTATCTTTTGTGAATTTATAGGTTAATCCTACTAGTTAGACTCTTAGATCAAAGTCTACTTTTTAGTGTTGTTTATACACACAATCGCTCCACAGAATCCCTCTATAAGGTTTTGTGTTCTCTACTTGTGTACAAGTTATTCGACGATTACTTATCTCCTAACTCAATACTAGCAATAGATTGAATCAACAAATCAATTTAGTTGGCCACCTAAACAATCTATCAATCGATCATAAATATTCAAATAGTATAAACAATCGATAATCATATGAAGAACTTCAAAGTAGATTAATATAATAACTCAAATCTTGTTTACAAATTAGAATTCATCCTCAATCAATAGGTGTTTAGCTACTCATAAATGTAGAAACACTCATGATATACATATAAGAAAAGGTTAGAGATATCGTTACGATTGATAATCGCTCTGAAACCCTAGCTTTGATATTTCTCCTCTCCAAGACTTACAATTTCGCGACCTATTGATATGATTTTACATAACCTAATACCTTTTTATAGGTTTACATTGCTTGGCCTTCAGGTATTTAGTTCGGTTCAAGAACCCGACCCAAAAATACGAAATAACAATCCCAAACGTGCCCTTAGGCCTTCCAAGGTATGAATACACGTTTTCCTACTTGATAAGCACGCGTACCTGGTCCGCAAACTTCAAATTCCAGCAGAAATTTTCGGAATTAAGTACGCGTACCCGGTATGCGAACCTTACTGTCTTCGGTATTCGATAAAAACTGTTTTCGCCACAACTTCTTCATCCATACTCGGAATGACTTCATTATTTTTGAATTATTTTTATATTTCAATTCTCTTCAAGATGGTGATGATAAATACTTAATTTGAATGAGTTAAGATCGGTCTTTGGCCCTTCTCGTGATTTTAAGCGTTTTGCTCCTTTTCGTCGCACTTCTTCCACTTCTCTTGGACTTGGGCACTTGGATACTTGGAATACTTCTCTTCTTATCTCTTTTCATCACTTTGTAGCTCCTTTTTGGATGATTCACCTAATAGAGTCAAACAATAGAAAACAAGAGTAATAATACGAAAATACGCAAGAATAATAACTAAAACAAGTATGGAATGGACACTAAAATCATATGAATTATGCACTTATCAAATTCTCCCACACTTAGCTTTTGCTAGTCCTCGAGCAAACTAAATAAAACTTATCCTAAATACAACAACTCCACCTCGTTGAGAAAACGGTTACACTTAGCATGTATAACAAGCCTTTAAACCCCTAGGTGTCCCTAGTGGACGAGTTATAGTCTCGTGAGGGCTTACAAGAGGTATACCCACAAAACCTACTCCAATCTCTCGTCTTGGAAGAACCACTAAGGATAGACACAGTAGAAATCCAAATAATTAGCTTGCATATGTTCTTTAGGTGGAAACATCCCACATACATTCCAATCATCACACATAAGCAATTACTTATGTGTGACATTCAACCTGATTGCAAAATTCTACTAAGATAGTCATCGTACTTGTTGCAACGTTTGCCACAACACTCGCATACTAAAATCACATGGATAGATAAGAAAATGGAAATATAAAAGTGAAGTGCGCAAATGTTGACTAAAGTGAAAGATGTTACCCACAATACTTGTATGAATGTCGTCAAAGGATTCTTATTTATAGCGCAATAGTTGATAGAAACACCCACTTAACTCGACCACATGATTAGATACTCTAAGCGCATGTTTCCTTTCAGCAAGCATGTGATAGTTGCCTTGGATCCTGCGTTCCATGATTGTTTAGGCGACGGAGACAGGGATAACGTTTCGCACATACTACTATCCAAGTGTCGAGAACCTCATCAATAGTCTTTTTGACTTGCTATATAATGATGATATGGTTTTTGTTTTCATCGACTATGATTAGTCCGTAATTCCGGAACTATCATTTATTAGTGTCGATAAATGAAGAGGAGCCTTATATAAATGTTTTTTTTTCCTTTTTTTTCGGATCACTCTTTATGAGTGTAAGAAAGTTGTTTATAGGGATTTTATATACTCAACCAATGATTACCTTGCTACAACATCCACGACAGTATCAGGATCCCACCAAATCACTTTAGAGAAACATATAACTGCAAAAATAAAAAGAAAGTGATTCAGTAATGATTAATTGCGAGGATGAATCTCTCAAACGACTACCATAGCTGAGTTTCACATTCAATTATGAACGTATATATTTAAGGATTGAAATAAATGGAACTTAATCTATAGATGTAAGAACTGTTTCAACCTAAAAATGTTTAGAGTGTCATCCTAAATAGCTCATAATTAACTCCAAAAGATGAAGTCTCAAGAATGCAAGAAATCAAGGAGTATTATTTTTTTATATTTATTTTATATGCAAGCCAAACATGCTTAACTACTCCCCCACACTTAAACTCAACATTGTCCTCAATGTTCAAAACCGAAAATTCTGATTTCTGACATAACAACCCTGAAAAACTCGAAAACTGTACCAATAGGTAGGGAACTAGGAAAACCATCCTAAATGAAAGTTGTTCACCTACTTCGTTTCTATAACGTTTCAAAGTTTCACAATATTTCGATAAACGGTGTGACTTTTATGGCCTCCGGACTGATAAATGGTCTGACTTTTATGGCCTCTGGACTGACTTTTATTTCCAGGCCTATCGCTCCAACTTAACAGACTCCAAATTCAGATTTTATTTTTGTAAAAGAAAGGTATGCCTGTTCTCTTTAAAAGTTGGGGTCAACCACTCAAATAGGACTCTGTATGAACTCTTGAGAGCTGTTTTCGTGACAAGTGCGCACTCAGAATTTTCTGACGAGAATTCGTCAAAACTTTCATTATAGATATAGGACTTGTAAAATCTAACATGGGAATGCAAGATATGATATGCAAAACTAATAAAATTAAAAAAAAAAAGGATAGAGATACAAAACCGATGGATTTCCTCCCATTTAGCGCTTAGTTTAATGTCCTCAGCCCGACTTGGAATTCCGTCAATTACTCCTCCAGAGGGAGATAATCACATAATTCTTGCACATCCATATCCACATAACCGATGCTTTCATAATATGGCTTCAATCTATGGACGTTCACCTTTAAATTTTTTCCATCTTTAAGACTGGGAATTTCAACTGCGCCATGAGAATAAATATTGGTAACAACACATGGTCCAATCCATCTGGACCTTAGCTTACCAGGAAATAGTTTAAGACGAAAATAAAATAAAAGAACTTTTTTCCCCACAACAAAACTCTTCCGAGAAATCATCTTGTCATGGAAAAGTTTCGTCTTCTCCTTGTAAATACGAGAACTCTTGTAAGCATCATTACGTATCTCCTCTAGATCATTAAGTTGTAACTTCCTTTGTTTCCCCGCATTTTCATAATCCATGTTGCACATCTTTATCGCCCAATATGCCTTGTGTTCAAGTTCAACCAGAAGATGACAAGCTTTGCCATAAACTAACCGATATGGAGACATACCAATCGGTGTTTTGTACGCCGTTCTATATGCCCAAAGTGCATCATTAAGTGTGTAACTCCAATCTTTCCGTGTAGTGTTTACGGTTTTCTCAAGAATAGACTTAATCTCACGGTTTGAGATTTCGGCTTGCCCACTAGTTTGTGGGTGATACGGCGTACCAATCTTATGTGTTATGTTGTACTTGTTGAGTAGAGCATGGAAGGATTTCTGAAAATAGAACTTCCATCACTGATAAACACTCTTGGTGTACCATGTCTAGAGAAAATATGTTCCTTCACAAACTCACAAACAACTTGAGAATCATTAGTAGGGGTGGCTTTAGCTTCCACCCATTTCGAAACATAATCCACAACAAGAAGTATATAAATTTTTCCATTAGAATTGACAAAAGGACCCATAAAATCAATTCCCCACACATCAAATACTTCAATATCAAGAATTGGTGTGAGTGGCATTTGATTTCGAGCACCTAGATTGCCCGTTCTTTGACATCTATCACAAGATTTGCAAAAAATATATGCATCCTCGAATAGGGTATGCCAATAAAATCCACTTTCAAGTACTTTGAAAGTGGTACGTTTAGAACCAAAGTGACCACCACATGCATAAGTATGACAAAAGGTAAGAATAGATTGAAATTCAGAATTAGGTACGCACCTGCGGATGATTTGATCAGAACCGTATTTCCACAAGTAGGGCTCATCCCACACATACTTCTTGGCTATTTTCTTAATCTTAAGCTTTTGAAAATTAGACATTGCACTAGGTACTTGTCTTGTAACCAAGTATTTCACTATATCCGCGTACCAAGGTGTTGAATCTCCAATTGAGAAAAGTTGTTCGTCTGGAAAACGATCTTGTAAAGGAAGTTATTCCTCGGAAACAACAAGTCTACTAAGGAGATCAGCAACAGTATTTTCAACACCTCTTTTAACCTTGATTTCATAATCAAATTCTTGCAATAGTAGAATCCACCGTATAAGCCTTGGCTTAGCTTCTTTCTTCTTTAGTAGGTACCTAAGTGCTGCATGATCAGAATGTACAACCACTTTTGAACCCACTAAATAGGATCTAAATTTTTCTAGTGCAAACACTATAGCCAAAAATTCTTTCTCGGTGGTAGAATAGTTGATTTGTGCATCGTTTAAGGTCCTAGATGCATAATAAATCACATGAGACAACATGTCTACTCTTTGACCCAAAACAGCTCCAACTGCATAGTCACTTGCATCACACATTAATTCAAATGGTAAACTCCAATCCGGTGACTTGATAATTGGTGCAGTTGTCAACAACTCTTTCAACTTATCAAAGGCATCCTTTCACTCCTTGTTGAAGTAAAAAATAACCTCTTTTTGCAATAATTTGCACATCGGCATTGATATTTTGGACAAATCCTTGATAAACCGCCTGTCAAAACCTGCATGACCAAGAAAAGAACGAATTTCCCTCACTGAAGTGGGGTATTGTAAGTTTCTTATTAAGTCTATCTTTGCTTTGTCAACTTCGAGCACTATGCCATGGTTTACCATAAAGTGGCATTTCTCCCAATTTAGAACAAGATTAGTGTCTATGCATCTTTTAAGCACAAGTTCAAGATTTTGTAAACAAAAATCAAATGAATCACCACAAACACTAAAATCATCCATAAATACCTCAATTATGCGTTCCACATAGTCAGAAAATATACTAAACATACACCTCTGAAAAGTGGCAGGTGCATTGCAAAGACCAAACGACATCTGTCTATAGGAAAACGTACCAAAAGGACAAGTGAAAGTAGTCTTTTCTTGATATTACGGTGCAATAACAATCTGATTGTACCCCGAATAACCGTCCAAAAAGCAATAATGTGAATGTCCCGCTAACCTCTCTAACATATGATCAATGAAAGGCAAAAGAAAGTGATCCTTTCGGGTTGCGGCATTAAGCTTTCTGTAGTCTATGCACACTCTCCATCCAGTTTGAACTCTTGTAGTAACAAGTTCATCATATTGATTTCTAACAACAGTGACACCTGCTTTCTTAGGTACCACCTGTACCAGGCTAACCCATTTGCTGTCAGAAATTGGGTAAATTACCCCCACACTTAGTAATTTGAGGATCTCTTTCTTCACGAACTCCATCATTGGGGGATTAAGCCTACGCTGAGCATCACGTACTGGCTTAATATTATCTTTCATTAGGATTCGATGCATGCACATGGATGGACTAATGCCTTTGATATCAGCAATTGTCCAACCAATAGCCGTTTTGTGCTCTTTCAGAACCCTAAGGAGACGTTCTTCTTGTATTCAGGTGAGGTTCTTTGCAATGATCACCGAAAGTTATTCTTTATCACCCAAGTACGCGTACTTTAGGTGGTCTGGAAGCGGCTTCAGTCCTAGTTTTGGTGCCTGCACAATAGAAGGTAAAGGAACCTCATTATTACGGGTAAAGAAATATAAGAAATATTACCCGTTTTTGCTTCTTGTAGTTCCATTAAAGCACCACACATCTCCACCATTTCTTTGTCTAACTTAACGTCCAGGTTCGACTGTCCATGAACGTCTAAATCAATGTTATTCCGTAGCACAACACCAAGTTCATTTTCAGCATTCAAATCAAATATTTGTTGCGCTAACGAACCAATAACATCAATAGATAAAGCGGGGTGAACATCACTAGGATAACGCATGGTTTCAAAGATATTGAACCGTATGATTTCCTTATCAAATTCCATAGTGAGTGCACCATTATCAACATCAATCTTCGTTTTTGCAGTCTTCATGAACGGTCTCCCAAGAAGTAACGAAGTAGATGAACAATTATCTCCATTGTGCATATCCACAATGTAGAACTCAACCGGAAAGATTAACTGATTCACTTGACCTAACACGTCCTCTATGACTCTCTTAGGATATATATTGGACTTGTTAGCCAATTGAATAGTGATATTTGCCTCTTTTAATGGTCCGAGATTCAAAGAATCATAAATATTGGCTAACATGACACTAATGGATGCTCCCAAATCAAGCAAAGCACGCTCAAACCGTCGATTACCAATGGTAACCGGTACTGTGAAACCACCAGCATCTCCACACTTTGTAGGCATCTTTCTTAGTAACATAGATGTAGCACTTTCGCACACCTGAGTAATCTCATTAGCAATCAATCTATCCTTCCCTGTACACAAATCCTTCAAAACCTTGGCATACCTGGGTACGGTTCTGATGGCCTCAATAAATGGAATGTTGATGTGTATCTTGCTGAAAATATCCATGATCTCCTTGTCTTGAACTTGCTTCTTCGACTTGGCAAAACGACTAGGGAAAGAAAGTGGTATGGTAAAAGTGGGAACCGTGTCCTTAGGTTGGCCGTTTGAGGTTGGCTTTGCCTTTGGGACGGTTTCCTCTTTTGCTTCCTTTTCGATATCGTTACTAACCTCTTTTTGTTGATGAGGCTCTTCAGTTTGTCTCCCACTTCTTAGAGTGACTGCATTAACTTTCTCTCTTGGGTTCACAAAAGGTTGTAATGGCAACTTTGTCGAAGCTTGTCTTTCAGTGAATTCATATCGGTTGCCAATTTCCCTATCTGAGTCTGCAAGTCTTTAATAACATTGTCATTCTTTTGTTGATATTGGATATTTTTGGTATATCGCCTTTTTTCTTAGGAAGCTTGATCTTGCTTTTGCATCATAGCTTTCATCATATCTTCTAGACCGGAGCTCTGGTTCTGTTGTTGAGGTTGAAAAACATTATGTCTCCCAAAAGTTGGCATAGGAGTCGCGGCTTGCTTGTTGGCATAACTGAAATTAGGATGATCTTTCCAACCAGGGTTATAAGTATTAGAATATGGATCATGCCTTTGCCTTTGATTAGGGAATAAAGCATTAACCTCGGCCTCTTCTTCGTATGGTGGAGCAACTACCGAAGATAAACGATGAATCGCTTTTTCAATGGTGCTTAACCGGTGCACTGTATTTGGAGATTCTTCCATCTCGCTAACTCTTCTAACATTTGAGTCGTGCCTTGTATAAAATTGTTGTGCGTTTGAGGCCATACTCTCAATCAGACTAGTTGCTTGCGAAATCGTCTTCTCAGTAAGTGAACCACCAGCAGCTGCATCAATCAATTTTTGTTGATCTGGAAGTAATCCTTCATAGAAGTATTGAATGATGAGTGTTTGGGATATGTTGTGATGGGGGAAGATTGCCACTAACTTTTTGTACCTATCTCAGTATTCATAAAGAGACTCCCCAGTAACCATAAGAATACCATTAATCTCTTTACGAACAGATGCTGCCTTAGAAGAAGGAAAATACTCCTAGGAGGAAGGTAATACATTCTTCCGCTGAATCTATTAAAGAGAATGGGAAGGCTTGCAGCATTGTCGTATCACTGTCTTCGGTACTTTGCCTAAGACTTGTCATCTTCTGTTGAAATTTTCGAATATGACGATTCGGATCTTCACCTGGAAGTCCCTTGAACTTTGGTAGATGATGAAGTAGATTCAACTTCAGTTCCACTGGGTTAGCGATTGTAATACAAAGTGGTTGTGAATCTAAGCATGGAGATGTCAACTCTCGCAGCTTCCTCTCCACAGGTGGAGGTGGTGGAGGATTTGTACCGTCGTTCACCATTGTTGATGTAGAGGATTCTTCTTGCGTTTTCTGAAGCGCTTGTAGTACTGTTCCTCTACGAGTTTGAATTCCGCACCTCTGGTATTCCCAGTTTTTCGGTGCCAGAGATTAAGTACCTGAAACCACAAATCTAGAAAACGAAATTAAAAAAAAAACTAAAAAAAAAGTCTAAAAACAAAAACAAAACTAAGAAAAATAACAACTAAAGCTACCGACTGCTCCCCGGCAGCGGCGCCAAAATTTGATGGCTGTCGTAAGTGCAATCAAATTAATAATATTATTTTCACACAGTTAACTGGTAATTTAATGGAAGTAAGGATCGTTCCCACGAAGAGCAGTGAGTTTTAGTTGTCAAAGTGTCACAAATGGGGGGTTTTGTTTTAGATTTCAATAAAGTAAATAATCAAAGCAAATAAAATTGTATTGTAATCAATAGAGAGAGATATGATCGAGGAACCCTTCTTCGTTGATAAACCGTCAATGAGTTATTATGGTTGCCTACTCATCGTTAATCATATATTATCACCAACTGCAGAGTAACAACTAGATCAGTGTTATCCTCTAAATTCCTTATATCACTGGATACAGAATTTTTCGCCTACCAGATTCTATTCACCCAAACCCCCTAGTAGTAGATCACTCAAGGTGTAATTTAGTCGAATGCTTTATCTTTTGTGAATTTATAGGTTAATCCTACTGGTTAGACTCTTAGATCAAGGTATACTTTTTAGTGTTGTTTATACACACAATCGCTCCACAGAATGCCTCTGCGCAAGGTTTTGTGTTCTCTACTTGCGTACAAGTTATTCGACGATTACTTATCTCCTAACTCAATACTAGCAATAGATTGAATCAACAAATCAATTTATTTGGACACCTAAAAAATCTATCAATCAATCGTAAATATTCAAATAGTATAAACAATCGATAATCATATGAAGAACTTTAAAGTAGATTAATATAATAACTCAAAATCTTGTTTACAACTTAGAATTCATCCTCACTCAATAGGTGTTTAGCTACTCATGGATGTAGAAACACCCATGATATACTCCCTCTGTCCTAATTTCTACTTTGGTCTGTCCCTTTTTATCTGTCCGCTCTGTTTATAAACATACTTTTTACTTAAACTATCAAATATACCCTTTATTTTTAATAATCATAAAATCATTTTTAATATCAAAATCTTAAATAATATCACCATATATAAGGGAAAAAACTTACTCAATATCTTTGTATTAATTGTCATTCCTTTTTTAAATAAAAACATTTATGGATAGTTATACAATTCCTAATAAAACTTCTACTTATTCTTACATAACATTTATCGAGACGAGAAATATAGAGATTTACAGGTTTAGAAGGAGTAATTGATTAGGGGTACTGCTCAACATGGCTATTTACATGGGAAAGGATCTAAAAAATTTATGACAAAATCTCAAATTTCCATGGTCGAGTATATCTAAAGAGGAAATAATCTACATTTTCAATTTTCAATTTTTTTTCCCTCTCAAATAAAAAATCCAAAGACTCTAAAGTTTTAGTGTGTGAAACAAAAATCAAATGGAAGAAAAAATATTTCGTAAATTGTGGATTCCATAATAAAAGCAATATAAATGTGCTTTTATTTTCTTAAAATATTTCCTAAAACATAATTACTATCAAATTTAAGCTAATAATTTAGTTTTGGTAATAATATAACATTAAATAGGCTAGTCATGATATTTTGTAGGATTTCCTTAATATCTTGACAAAGTCAAAGCGGACTCTTAATTTGGGACGGAGGGAGTACATATAAGAAAAGGTTAGAGATATCGTTACAATTGAGAATCGCTCTGAAACCCTAGCTTTGATATTTCTCCTCTTCAAGACTTACAATTTCTTGACCTATTGATATGATTTTACATAACCTAATACTTTTTTATAGGTTTACATTGCTTGGCCTTCACGTATTTAGTTCGGTTCAAGAACCCGACCCAAAAATACGAAATAACAATCCCAAACGTGACCTTAGGCCTTCCAAGGTATGAATACACGTTTTCCTACTTGATAAGTACGCGTACCTGGTCCGCAAACTTCAAATTCCAGCAAAATTTTTCGGAATTAAGTATGCGTACCCAGTATGCGAACCCTACTGTCTTCGGTGTTCGATAAAAACTGTTTTGGCCACAACTTCTTCATCCGAACTCGGAATGACCTTATTATTTTTGTATTCTTTTTATCTTTCAATTCTATTCAAGATGATGATGAGAAATCCTTAATTTGAGGATGTGTAAGATCTCATTACTATTGACACCTTCTTGTTGAAGCAAAACATTTTCAACTTTTTGAGCATGTTTAAAGCTTTATGGCGTGAAGCTTTTAGTATCTCCGTACTATCATTATCAGGATTATCTCCCTCCACTTCTTATCTAATTCCATCAATGATTTATTCTTCGGTTAAAACAACTTCATTTACAATTCCATTAAGAACGGATATCTTTGATGTTCCCAAAACATGTTCTTCAATTCGTTTCAAAATATCTTTTATATACATTGAATTGGCTAAAAAAGTATCGAAGAATTCTTAAAAGTCTTATAAGTTCATACATAGATATATGTATTTGTGTACTGAGACTGCAAATATGTATACACATTATCCAATATCATTTACATACTTTGAATTAGCAAAAAAAAATAAAAAAAAAATGGTATACCTCCCTATATTAATAAACTTCATATATTAATAATTTGGTGAAGTCCTAAGGCTATTAATATATGGATTTTTTACTGTATATAGATTTTGGTACCGTTACAAGAAAGTTGGTACCCTTATTAGCAACCATGTGTTTGAATAGCTTCATGATCAGGTTTATCCAGAACTTGAACAAGAGTAGAAATATTGAATAGTAAAAGAAAAAGTGGATATTAGATTCCAGTTTACTTGAGGCAGTTGTGTGATAGGCTCACCGAGTCATTGCTTAGGATTTTGACCTCATGCTAGGAGGCGCATGATCTGGAAACAAACTCTGATTTGTTATGCTAACTAGGTATCACCTCGGCCTACGGCCGAGGCTCAACCTCTTCGTTTGATTTGTGTTGTATGGATTTTGTGTTTGTCTAGCATGTAGGTTTTCTTTAGATAAAACAAATTAAACATCATGATTTTTAATTTTTCCCCTATGGTGTATGAAACTAGTAGGGTTTTGTTTAGATAAAACAAATTAAATATCTCGACTTTTAATTTTTACGGTGTGGTGTATGAAGATTAGTACATTTGGGTAAATATAACATTGAACCCCATAAAAATAAGAACGTGTAGAGTTTCACTTGGAAAAGTAACAGTTAGTTTTAATACATTTCGGTAAACACATGTAAATAATATGATAAACAAATATTTATCTGAAAATTTTCATAGTATTCATAAGATTTCTACTTCTTTTGTTATGTGTGTAAAAGTTAAGGCATGTTTGGTACAATTTTCAAAAACAAATTTCAAAAATCATTTTATACTGTTTTTTTAAAACATATCGTTTTTTCTCGTTTTCATTTTCCATTAGATTTGAAAATGGTTTTTGATGTGAAATTTTAAAAACTGTGTTGGAAAATATATTTTCTAAGAACAAAACTTAATTATAAATTATAACCAGCAACAATTCATACTGGCTAACTCCATCCAATACTTCAAAACTGATTATAGATTCTGTATAATCAGTGGATCTAATGCAAGATGATTTTTTTCTATAACTATTAATTTTTAATATCCTTTCAGTCATTTTACCAAACAGTGCATGCGCATTACAAATTTTCCATTTATTTGGTTAGAAAAGTGATTGTTATAATATTATGATCTTAATGTCTCTTAAAAATCTCACAAAACAAATTAAAACTCATAATCAATTTGACTTAATTCGCAACAACAACTGAGCAATATGGTATAGGCAACGATTCTGGGTTTAATTCCCTTATCAGTTTCATCCTCTTATATAACACGAGAACAATACACATCCAGAAATCACTTGGTAGCTTTCCATTCAGCGCGCCAGTTCAACTTTCGGATACAAGTCGCAAAACACCCACACTTCCAGAATCAACTATTCTGTCCTCAACACTTTCTTCGCTTCCCTCCCTAAGACCAACCCTTTTCCTTCAATTTGTGACCGAAGCAAGTCTGGAATGGGCATTTCTTGGTTTAGGACGGATTTGTACAGATTGATCTCTCGAATCTAAAGTACTCCCCTGCAGTACATTGTTTAGGGTTTAGACTCGTTTCTCACCCACACACACGAAATTACCGAAATCAGCAGAAACCGTTTTCACCCACAAACAATATGATATTTATTTTAAGCATTTGATTCTGGAAGCCATTACAAGAAGAAGTGGTGTCTATGTGCCCAGGGAACAAGGATGTTCAAGATTGGCCGAATCGGTTTTTCAAGGAGGACGGTCAGGTTTATGCCTCATCCCAGATAACTCAACTCAACCTAACCATCTACTTATGCTGAGGCGAAGAACGGATAGACCGTTATACTATCGTCTCAGACTCTCGATCTGTATTATTCAACTATCCATTCTGACCTCATGTATTCAAATGTTGAAAACTAATTATCTTCCTAAATTGACTACATTATAAGAAGAAGTGGTGTCTATGTGTCTGACGAACAACGACAGTCGAGATTGGTCGAATTGGTTTTTCAAGGAGGACGGTCAGGATTATGCCTCAGCCCAGATAACTCAACCCAACCATATCTACTTATGCTCAGGAGAAGGACGGCTAGACCATTATACTATTGTCTCGGACTCTCGGTCCGCATTATTCAACTATCCATTCTGACCTCATGTATCCAAATGTTAAAAACTAATTCTCTTCCTAAATTGATATTAGTAAAATATTTACTTTTTGAAGCATGATCATCAATAATCGTTATTAAATACAAACATGACATTGATATTGTATATCTTTCTCTCAAACCTCTGCCTTTTCTCTCACCCATCTTCTATTCTTTCTCCTTTGACCATTATTCTTTCTCTGCTAAAAGTAACCCTAATTTTTGAAACCTGTAGAAGCGTCAAAGCACTTTCGCCAACCAAAATTGAGGAGATTGAAGTAGAAGTTAGGGTACAACTTCACTGTTAATTGAATTATAAGAGCTTTAGTTGAAGTTAGTTGGGGGTATCACTGATTTTATAGCAATAGGGAAACAAATAAGGTGATTGATTTGATTAAGAAGTTCCATTATAAAGGTAACTTTTTTGGTTCTCTTTTCAAACTTATAATTTAAAAACATAACCAAAAATTAGGATCATGATGGACACTTTTTATGGAGATAAATGTTAAAAATTGTGCTTCATTTATGATGGAGATATTTTCTGAGATAAATATCGTGTAAGCAACTTCTTTCAGACCATAATCTCACCTAATAGAACTTGACTTTCAATACCTTTTCAAGATAACTTTCTGACATGTAAAAGCTATACAATGATGATCCTTGCATCACCATAATGATTATGTTTGTTTGACTTTTAAAATATAAACCTTAGAGTGGATTTGTTAGAATTTTTACATTTGCATAATTAATGTATCATGGAAACATGATGCCTGTAAATTGTTCCAATGATTTCCTTGAACCAGTATTGGTTTGGACTATTGATGATAACCGAACTATGGTGTTGGAGACAGGGACATCTTAATAACTCGGGATGATTGGGCATTCTTTAGAAAAAAATTTCATGCAACCCAGTATTATCTCAATGTGGGGTGGTAAACCAAGGTACCCTATGTTCCTTGATTTGTGTAGTTTGCTTCTTAGATTTAAATATTAATGTATAACTAAGACTATCTTGGTTTCACGCAAGTGTTTGTACTTTGAGTGAACAGTTTTAAGTTCTGTCAACTTGATTTAGCCTTTTGGGCAGTGAGGTAGTGAACTACGCATCACAAAATCAACTTGATTTCAATCAAGCATCGTTAGCTATGTCCAGAAGACATAGAAGGCGTACTCTTTTGATAAGTCAATTATGTTTGATGTAAAATATATATATATATATATCACTGACAATAATTACATTTATATTTTAAATTTAACAAGAAATGGATCTATAAGTGTGTTTTCCTGATGTCAGAAGATAGCCTCCCAATTACTATCTTTTGTTCTCATAGTGTTTTGTAGTTGCTTTATGGCTTAGTTTGGTGTTATTTTCTAATGACATGGCTTAACTTTTTTTGGTTCCCTTTAGACTGTTCATGACGTATAGTGGTACAAGTTCGTTTAATAAAGTTGATACAAATTTTTCGAACATTTATCAAACTGAGAACCAAAATGTTGAAATTTGTTTATTAGTCAACATTTATGACTAATACGATTTATAAGAACTGTGACAAACAAAACCTAAGGCCATGTTTGATATGGATTTTAAAAACCGTTTTTTGTTTTAAAAACGGAAAACAGAATGAAACACGATTGCTAAACATGTTTCCTGAAAACTTTTCTCCATTGTTTCGGGTTTTAAAAACGAAAAAAATGAAATCAACGTATTATCGTTTTCTCTGTTTATTTTCCTTTTTTCTTGCCTCGTAAGAAGTGGAAGCGGTTGAGTGGTGGAAAAGTGGTAACAGATAATTCCTGGAATTGATGTTTCCATAATGAAGATGCGTTTCACCACTTATTTCTTTCCATTACTAAGCCTCACTCTTATGAGACTTTCTTGTAACGGGCGTATTGCACGCCGCATGTTGTAAACTGCTAGACCAATACCCTGATGAGCATCCCCCAGTTTGTGACATGTTTTGATGTCTCGAGTGTTTTCATTAAAAAACGTGTAGCATGTTGTTATGTGCGGCAAGTTAAGATAGAAAGGCTTTCCGGTTCAGTGACGACCTTCGACGGCCGATATTTTGCATCTCAGGAGGAAGGGTAGTCGTTGATCGCGACTACCTTCCGTTTGGCGGCCAATGGCGCGGTCGTGGTGCTGGCATGGCTTGCGCATTCCTTTGGCGTGGCCAAATTAGGGTTTGACACAAACCGTGGAATTTGGCATTGCGACCAGAAGTTGCCACAGGCTTGGTGGCGAACTTGTACGGCTGAGATCCGCACCTCAGAAGGAAGGGTATCCATTGATTATGGCTACCTTCCGTTGGTGGTCAGAGGCGTGGTAGCGTGGCTGGCATGGCTTGCGCATGCTTTTTGGCATGCGCGTGCGGCATGTGTGTCTGGCATGCGCATCTGGTAAGCGCGTCTGGCAAGCGCGTCTAGCATGCGCGTCTGGCGAGCGCGTATGGTATGCGCGTCTGACATGCGCGTCTGGCATGCGCGTCTGGCATGCGCGTATGGTAAGCGCGTCTGGCAAGCGCGCCTGGCATGTACGGCATGCTGACGTTTTTTTTTTGGGAAGCTAGCGTGTTTTTGGGAAGCTGGCGTGTTTTGGGAAGCCAACTTAATATGGAGACCTTTTTGAGGCTGTGGCAAGTTTTGGAGCAACCCGATTGGTTGACGGGAAGTGAGGCCAGCATCCTAGGGCGTGGCCCTACTTCCAACGCGTGGTGGAGGATTTAAAGTGACCTGATTGGTCGACGGAAAGAGGGCCGACATGTTAGGACGCGGCCGCACGTTTAGCGCGCTGTGGCGGATTCGGTTTCCTAGCTTGTTTAAGCATGGTTTAGACCAATGGGGTCCGGTATACTGCACGGGGCACGAAACCCTAATTTGCAAATTAGTTGGGTTTATGAGTTCTTTGTGAGTTATCATAATAATTATCTGGATTTTGTATACTGCCATACAAAATCTTTATCTACATAATGCAGTGTGCTTTCTGTCTGAGCATTTCGTGCAATGGACTTAACTTTGGTACTTGGAGGTTCATGCTACTCCGCTGCGAGTGAACATAAATCCGTCATGCCATACCGATTAAGGGTTCTTCTGGGGAACATAGCACAGGAAAGTACTCAGTGAGTCTCGTATTGGCGAGGTGTCGAAATTTACAGAATGTTATGGATAAAAGTGTATCGAGCGTCTCAATAAATATGTCGGTGGAGAGGTTAGTACTCGCAGCACCGCTTCCTTGCAGAGTGACGTCACATATGATGCAAGGTTTTACGATTTTAACCCTAAGCTAAAAACCACCATCAACATTAAGTCCCCTGCTTAGCACGTAACAGTGGCATTTTTGCGGGGTAAGCATGAGATGGTGACTGGCGAGAGCAAAATCGAGAGAGAAACATGTGAAGAGATCTCCAAGGAAATTTAACTAACCTTTAGTGGAAGGCATGAGAAATCCGTGATCCTTGTGCTGGCGGATTTTGCATAGATTCATCTTGGCCATGGGTCGTTGGTACCGCTAGCTTGAAGTAGCGGATGGGCGGCTATCTGATGTAGCGGATGGCATGGCTAGCTTGGACACGGCTTGGCTTGGCGCGGCTTGGCTTGGACGCGGCTTGGCTTGGAGTGAGTCGCTAGCGTTGTATGGGCTTGGAATGAGCCGCTAGCATCGGTCGGCTTGGAATGGAGCATTCGGCATTGGTCGGCTTGGAATGGAGCCGTCAGCATTGGTCGGCTTGGAATGGAGGAAACTGTCTTTGGTTCAGGTGGAAACTGGTTTCGGAACTTCGGCTAACAAACGGTGGTGATGGCGCTGGAACTTCGGCTACCAAACGGTGGTGATGGCTCCTGGCAAGTTTGTCTAAATTAGGGTTTGGCATGCCGAAACCCTAATTAGCGCTCCTTACTAAAATCGTTGTAGAATTCTCGTACGAACTCGGATTTTGACGGTCCGACCCTCCATTCTGAATGGAAAAGAATTTCCTATCTCCTCACGAGGGAATATTTAGGTTTTTAGCTCGTTTAGGAGGTGAAAACAGCCCGTCAGTAAAACTCAGGAAGAATTCAAGAGGGATGTTGCGGGCACGAGGTAGCATAGTCGCGCCCAGTCATCTATTCCTGTTCATAGAGCAAGAAGGAATCTTTATTCTGTGCAAACTCGAGAAACTCCGTCCGCATGAAAATAGGTATTGTGACGGACCGCAAAATTACACCTTTGGCGCGTTGCCCCGCAGACCGTAATCTCCCCCGGTGCGTCATTGATGAAGCTACGATCCGGGCCTCAAAGCTAGGCAAATGCACGTCCATTTTCCCTTTCAAGCATGCTCGTGGAGCATGATGCATCTAACTTAGCTTCCACACTGTTCCAACTTACCCTTGTTCCGCGAAGGGTTTATTAAGAAACAAAAACTTTCCTAAAACGGCAAAAACGGCCTTTTGTGGCCCTAAACGATGGAATTTGGCTAAATTCTGGTGACCATGTGGATCTATAGATCGACATGTATTGATCTTTGGGTCGTTTCCCATCAAAATGGACTTCTCTTGAGCTAAATTACGACACTCGGGTTTTTAGCCTATGTCGAACACCTTGATAGGAAGTATGAGCATCCAGTGAATGGAATGCAACTTTCCTCATCAAGTTTGGCCACAATCATCTCTTGCTTCGAGCTACCGATCCAGATGATATGAGAGGCCATAATGTCGCAATCATCTCACAGTTAGATGATATGAGCGACAAAGTGCTGGACCGACAATATTGCAACTCATTGCGGATGCCTACGTACGCTTCCCTACTCTAAAGGGATGAAGCACAGATAGTTCATCCCGAAAAGACATAAGCTTAAGCCAACTCGTTTGCATAGACGTGGCCAAGCAGTAATGGTAATGGCCTAGTCTGTATAGGTCGTTCCGTCAAAATGCATCCAAGTGTTGAATACTTGGTACGCGGCATGGAATAGTGATTCCCATGCTTAACACGCTCATTGTTAAGGTTACGCATCTATAAATGATGCCTAAGCATCATTTATACTCCACTGGCTAAGCTATGAAGCTTACTTGGTACATGGCCTGCATATGTACCTTCAACCAACTACCCGTCCCTATATATTTTAATTTGACATTTTTAGAACTCAAATTGGGGGAGAAAAATTCATTCATCAACTCCCCAGGCCATGATGGCTGCACCTTACCATTCTGGCCAACTGCGATGTACGTCCGTAATGGCTGTACATTCAGTTCTGGCTCACAGGCCAGTTTCAATGTCCGGCCATGACGACTGAATATTTACTGAGCCATGTCCCGTGAAGGGTCGTGATGGTTGTACTTCCGTCTTTGGCCCATATGCCACTCCAATGTCCAGCCGTGATGGTTGTACATCTCTAAGGCTATCTCACTTGGTGCATGGTCCGTGTATGCACCTTCAACCAAGTACCCCTCCCTATATATGTTAACTTAACATTTTTACAACTTTGATTAGGGGAGGAAAAATCATTCATCAACTCCCCACTTTTACTATTCATGGTCGTTGCCATATACCCTGTCCATGTTGGTTGTCCACTGCCATCCGATGTCCAGCCATGTTGGCTGTCCGCTGCCAGTCCGATGTCCAGCCATGTTGGTTGTCCGTTACCAGCCCGATGTGCAGCCATGTTGGATGTCCGCTGCCAACCCGTTGTCCAACCATGTTTTATGTCCGCTGCCAACTCGTTTTCCAGCCATGTTGGATGTCAGCTGCCAACCCGATGTCCAGCCATGTTGGCTGTCAGCTGCCAACCCGTTGTCCAGCCATGTTGGTTGTCCGCTGCCAACCCGATGTGCAGCCATGTTGGCTGAACATTGTCAACGTATTGGCCAAGGGAAAATGTTCCTTTTCCTACGCAACAGAAGTTTTGAATGAAGCTTCATCTCATGACATGACATCTTTTAGAACGCGTTATGCTAAAAACACAGAGTGTTACAGGTATCGACCCTCTTCTGTTTTCTGTTGCTCGTCTGGATCCGTGTTTTCGTCTGCAGTTTCTATCCAGCGGATTCCAAAATTTACCAAACTCCATTGCATTCTTGGGATGGATGGATGAAATATATGCTCGACAATGATTATATCAGGGCTAATCTTGGAGATTGTGGTTGTGTTGCCGATCCATCCTTGACTTTAGGTTGTTTAGTTTCTGGACCTTCTGGTCGCGATGATGATAAGCTGTGGATGATTGTGTTGTAGAAATCTTCTGAAGCCACAAGATGAAATAGATGAATTGGGAGACCTTCTATTGCCGATGTGCTGCTATCAAGTCTTCAAGGACTTTGTTCCAAGATATATCCTTCGAACCAGCTTCTGAATCTTGGATTATCGTATGGAATGGGATGCGGTGAGCAGTCCCCAGTTATACTCCTGTTGGATCCGATGGCATGGCCGAATATGTGAATGTATCTTTGTGGCATGCTTTTGGAGTCTTCGATGCACATGTACGGCTTTATGTTGAGAAATTCCTGCGGATCGTAAAACTTCGGCAGTGATGATGTTGAAATCAGAAATAACCAGGTTGAGGGGAGTGAAAGCGTCCCATGCTGGTAGTCCACATGTGTAGCCTACTTTCATTGCATCGCCTTGAATCCATGTCCACGTGATTTGATACAAGCTTATTGTACTCTTCTGGATGTGACGCTGGGATGCTCAGGATATCACATGGACGAAATATTCTGGACAGCGAAGAGGTAGAAATGAGAGAGTTATGTTGTTTATTGTGTATCCCTCTGTTTCTTAAAGAAAATATTTCAGCCGCGTCTCTGGAGTTATCTCATGAGTCTTTGATGGTCGTCGGGATGGATTGCGATGAGCAGTCCCCAGTCTCATTTTTCTTTAGTTTCTGAAGTCGTTTTCCTCTGGGAAGGCTTGGGATCCACCGCGTCCTCGTAAAGTGTTGAAGGCGTCTTCTAGACAGAGAGGTGATGATATTCTTGCGCTACCCCTTGAAGAGTAGATGACCTTGTTGTGGCTATGGCCTTTTGGTTGACTGTGTCTTCTGAGCTTTGACAGTGAAGGGATTTCGTGTAGATCCTCAGTCCCCAAGTATGGTTTACATGTTTCCATCTTGTATGGTCAGTGGGTTGACCATGATAAAGATATCACCATCTCGTGCGTTCGTACTGGTGATTTTGTTACTTCTTCCACGTGAAACTAGAATATGGAGGAGTACGGGTTACCTTTGTAGTGATTGTTGTTGCGGTGAAGCTCTGACTGGTATCAACAAATGAGCGACAACAGTTCTTGGTAGAAGATGCAATCAGAAGAGACTATATTGTCGTGGGAACAAAGTAGGTTGGCTGGAATTGTATGGGCATCCATGGAAGTAAAAGGATTGGTTGGATGCGTAAGCAAGCAAACTGTCCATGATCACGAGTTTTGGCGGGATGGATCAAAAGGTGGCCATGACTACGAAGATTGGATGGTTGCGATCATAATCCTTGACATGGTGAGTGTGGTGGCACGACCCTTTGCAGGAAGAAGTGGCGACCACGGTACGATCCTTGGCAGAAGAGAGCGGCGTTGAAGCGGCTTCGGCTCTTAGAGAGGACGTTGAAACTTAAAGAGCCAAACGCTGAAGCTTCGGCTTCGGATCCTAGAGCAGCTTATGGAGAGAACACTGAAGCGGAGCGGCTGCTGGAGCGAACGTTGAAGCTGAGCCGCTGCTGGAGAACATTGAAGCGGAGCGTCTGCGTCAATCAGCATGCTGTCAAACTGGACACCCTTCAAGCGAACAGTGGTTAGGAGTCCCCAGTTCCATCTATCAATCGTGCTTTCCAGGAGAGATTTGGGTTTGGGAACGGCTTCTCTAGCTGGAAACAACTACTTTCCTGATGCAGTGTGGTTGAGGGCTGCAAATATGTCTTGATGCTGTGCCTTGGGGAAATATAGAATCTCATATATTTGTTTCAGTATAGACTGCACGATTTTGTGGGCGAAGTCCCCAGAAATCATGCAGCTCCTGACAGGAAGAGAGTCTTTGTGAACTCAGGAGGATTGCTGATTTTCTTTGCCTCGATTTTGGAAAACTCGATCCTGATCTCCACGTGTGATGAAATTGGATTGCTGATTCCTTTATACTTGGCGTTCAAGGGCAACGCGAGTCTCTTCGTCTATAAACGCGCGTCCTTCTGAAGTGCCTGTACCGGATGTTAACAGTATTCCTTGCCATCTCCATATGGGGTTGACGTGACTCTTGTGGTGGACACTCCGTTAGTGTCTTGAGGAAAATAGGCATCTCTTTCTGAGTTGTATCCATGCCTGTCTGAGCCTTACGAGTTCCCTTCATCTTTCCATCAAATCAACAGCGGTAAAAGGAGGTCGTCTTCTTCTGGCTCCTCCAATCTCTCGTCCTGATGGTGGAGTAGTAGCGTCTCTGGTGACGGTTGGAGCTATCACATTTGAAGAAACGTTGGGGGTAGCGGCAGCGGCTCTGGCTCTGGTGATCGTAGGTGTAGCGCCTGAAGGGACATTTTCGGCGTCGTTGGTGTTAGCAGGTGGCGTATTAATTCCACTTTGTTAGGTGGCATGAAGAATCTGTGATCCTTGCATTCGCGGCTTTGTATAAATTTGGTTTGGCCATTGAGTGTTGGCGTCAGTGCTGCAACTTTGGCTACTGATCGGTAGCGGTGGCACTGCAACTTGGTCCGTGAGACGGTGCTCTGGCTGGCTTTGGAAAGGGGGATGACGCTGCCCCGGCCGGATAAGGAATGTCCCATGGCTCTGTTGGCTAGGACGCGAGCTGTTAGCGTCGGCTTGACATGGAGCCGCTGGTGTTGGTTTTTGAAGTGGAGCCGCTCGCATTGGCTTGGCGTGCGCCATCTTGGCTTGGTGAGCCATCAATGTCGTTGGCTCGGCTTGGGACGCGGAGCTGTTGGTGCAATCGGTTATGGGCGGAGAAGTTGCGCTGAAAGGGTGCAAGCTATTAGCGCTGGAAGGGCGCAAGTTGTTAGCGCTGGAAAAGATGCAAGCTGCCGGCGCTGGAAGGACGCAAGCTGTTAAAGCTGGAATTATAGGGTTTGATTCCCTGTCTTGGTGCTAGCGGCAGAGTGGTAGCAATAAAGCAGGCGAACATATTCCGGGTACGTATCTCCATGTTTCTTCTTTTTGTTGTTGGTGCAAACCCTATCCATAGGCATGTCCGCCATAGTTTTATGGGCGACGCTGTCCTGACCGCGAGAAGTCCCCAGTCACTCCATGTCGTGTGCTAACTGGTAACTGAGCCGTTTGGTGACTGAGCCATTGATCCTCGAGCAGATCGTTTACTTTCACCATCTTAGAATCTGGGTTGAAGAATGAAATCGGGAATTGGAGATTGATATTGTAACCGAGAGATTAATCTCCCACTGTGGTCGCCAATTGTTTGTGGGTGAAAACGGTTTCTGCTGATTTCGGTAATTTCGTGTGTGTGGGTAAGAAACGAGTCTAAACCCTAAACAATGTACTGCACGGGAGTACTTTAGATTCGAGAGATCAATCTGTACAAATCCGGCTTAAACCAAGAAATGACCGTTCCAGACTTGCTTCGGTCACAAAGTGAAGGAGAAGGGTTGGTCTTAGGGAGGAAAACGAAGAAAGTGTTGAGGCCAGAATAGTTAATTCTGGAAGTGTGGTTGTTTTGCGACTTGTATCCGAAAGTTGAACTGGCGCGCTGAATGGAAACCTACCAAATGATTTCTGGATGTGTATTGTTCTCCTGACCAAAAACTTGTTGTTTGGTGGAAATAGGTGAAACCTATTTATACAAGTCCTAATACAACGTACCCTGGCCTCGTAAGAAGTGGAAGCGGTTGAGTAGTGGAAAAGTGGTAACGGGTAAACCATGGAATTGATGTTTCCATAATGAAGATGTGTTTCACCACTTATTTCTTGCCATTACTAACCGCCTTACTCTTATGACACTTTCTTGTAACGGGCGTATTGCATGCCGCACGTTGTAAACCGCCAGACCAATACCTTGATGAGCATCCCCCAGTTTGTGACATGTTTTGATGTCTCGAGTGTTTTCATTGAAAAACGTGTAGCATGTTGCTATGTGCGGCAAGTTAATATAGAGAGGCTTGTCGGTTCAGTGACGACCTTCGACGGCCGAGATTTTGCATCTCAGGAGGAAGGGTAGTCGTTGATCGCGGCTACCTTCCGTTTGGCGGCCAATGGCGCGGTCGTGGTGCTGGCATGGCTTGCGCATGCCTTTGGCGTGGCCAAATTAGGGTTTGACACAAACCGTGGAATTTGGCATTGCGGCCAGAAGTTGCCACAGGCCTAGTGGCGAACTTGTACGGTTGAGATCCGCACCTCCGGAGGAAGGGTAGCCATTTATTATGGCTACCTTCCGTTGGTGGCCAGAGGCGTGGTAGCGTGGCTGGCATGGCTTGCGCATGCTTTTTGGCATGCGCGTGCGACATGTGTGTCTGACATGTGCATCTGACATGCACGCCTGGTAAGCGCGTCTGGTAAGCGCGTCTGGCATGCGTGTCTGGTAAGCGCGTCTGGCATGTGCGGCATGGCGTGCGGCATGCTGGCGTTTTTTTTTTTGGGAAGCTAGCGTGTTTTTGGGAAGCTGGCGTGTTTTGGGAAGGCAACTTAGTATGGCGACATTTTTGAGGTCGTGGCAAGTTTTGGAGCAACCCGATTGGTTGACGGGAAGTGGGGCCAGCATGCTAGAGCGTGGCCCTACTTCCATCGCGCGGTGGCGGATTTGAAGCGACCTGATTGGTCGACGAAAAGAGGGCCGGCATGTTAGGGCGCTGCCGCACTTTAAGCGCGTTGTGGCGGATTCGGTTGCCTAGGTTTTTTAAGCATGGTTTCGACCAACGGGGTCCGGTATACTGCGCGGGGCGCGAAACCCTAATTTGCAAATTAGTTGGGTTTATGAGTTCTTTGCGAGTTATCACAATAATTAGCTGGATTTTGTATGCTGCCATACAAAATCTTTATCTACAGAATGCAGTGTGCTTTCTGTCTGAGCATTTCGTGCAATGGCCTTAACTTTGGTACTTGGAGGTTCATGCTACTCCGCTGCGAGTGAACATAAATCCGTCATGCCATATCGATTAAGGGTTCTGCTGGGGAACATAGCACAGGAAAGTACTCAGTGAGTCTCGTATTGGCGAGGTGCCGAAATTTACAAAGTGTTATGGATAAAAGTGTATTGAGCGGCTCAATAAATATGTCGGTGGAGAGGTTAGTACTCCCAGCACCGCTTCCTTGCAGAGTGACGTCACATCTGATATAAGGTTTTACGAATTTAACCCTAAGCTAAAAACCACCATCAACACATGTAAATCGTGTAGATGCATTATTTCTGTTGCCTCTTTGGTTTATAGGGGTGGGGGGGTCTTTGAACCCCTCTGGTAATTCTTATAATTACGTTTTTTGTTTTAATAAATTTTTGGACTTAGCAAAAAAAAAAATGATTGAAGTTGCAGTTGAGATTAAAGATTAAAAGGAAAGGAAAGGTGCAGTGATGAGAATGGGTGGTGGTGGTAGTGCCTTTAACTGAGTTTAGAAGCGCGAAGCATGGACAAAAGTGCGATCTGAGTTTAGTTTTAGAAGAGGAATATCTAAACGGCCCTAGTCGACCCCGAGCATCACTCTCTGGTAATTTCTTTCACCCAAAATCCACAACTTAACATTTACTGAAATTTCTTAGTCGTCCAAACCAAAAACTCCATCCGGATGGACCTTTCGGATCAATCCTGACCGTTCTATGACTTTTTGATCTCAAAATCAAATGCCACCTTTATTTATAACAGTGATCACTCCCATCATAATTACAAGATTGTTATAATGCAAATCTGTTACATTATTAAAGTCCGTTTCATGAGGGTGGGGATCGAACTGGCAACCCCTCTCAACCTTCATCAAAGGAAAGGCCATAGAAATCTACTTTACTAGTAAGTGGTTTCTGGAGCTTACTTTTTCAACTTCTTTAAAAATTCTGAGACATTCTTTTTCCTAGAGGTGGTGGTAACAACAACTGGTGATGGGGGGAAACTCTTCCCTTTATCTGAAAGCATTAGATTATCAGTACTACCATTCCCAATATCATCTTCATTTTCTCTAGCTTTACTGGGAGATTCTGAGCCAAATATCTGCACTGTTAAGCTACCACCTGCAATAGAAGAAGTAGGATGCACATCATATGCTTATAGATTGACAACAAAGTTCTCAGGTTAAGAATACTGTTACTAAATTATATTTAGAAAATGAGTTGAAAAAATTAATTTAAGAGTTCTTATATTTGTTAATTGCATCAATCAAAAATAATTCCAACAAGTGATTTGCTAAATAGATCAGTGAAGAGCTAAATCCACTAAATATTGGGACAAAAGGGATCAAACAGTCAACTTACACAGCCAGACACAAAAAGAAAGACGAACTCAAGATAGAAAAATTCGGAAAAGAGGTGTAAAAGCTCCCTTCAGCTGAATCTTCCACTCAATGGAAAAAGTAATTAATAGTCCAACAAAAATATTTAAAAGATCATTACATTAGCAATGACACAAATATGAGTTCAATGTTCTTGAGAAAACTTGTGGATCCAATAGTAGTCTTTAATCTTAATATAGCTTTTCTGTCTCTATGATTAACCTCTAATTTATGTATGGTAATGGGATCTACTTAGCCTAAGAGATTCATCTCAAAGATAATTAGATTCAAAGTTAAAACACTTCATGAGTCGGAATTCAACAGGGCAAAAGTGTGGATTACGATTATCCCTACCAAACTAGTTCCAAGTTAAAATTTTGCATTACGAACTAAAAGAACATAAATAAAATCTAAGAAATTAAGGTACAAGTCATCTTACCCAGTACGAGAGCAGCCCCAATCCATCCAGTGATGCCCCACCTTTCGCCTAAGAGAAACCATGCAAAACCAGCACCCCAGAGTGGCTCCAACCCATAGATGATTGCTGTTTCTGTTGCTGATACGTCACGCATAGCTGACAACTGTATAAAGAAATTCAAGTTCCATAAGAAGTTAAAAAAGAAGCAGAATATTCTTATTGTTAAAAATAGAGGGCAGAGCATGAATTTGAATGTAAAAAAAAAAAGAAAAGGAAAAGGAAACCATACCTCTCCCCATAAGCACACCCCAGTTGAAAGAACGCCTGTATAAATTGCAGGTATCCATGGGAAATTGACCAACCAATAGCGCACCACAGGCCATGTCCATGATCCAGGGTCCAATTCATGTGTGTCACCAAACCAGCCTCCCGCAAAATACCAGATTATTGAGAAGATAGCAACAACACAAACCTGAATGAATGCAAATACTGCTCAGAATATGAATTCTCACCCCATAATCCTCTAGGTGGCTGAATATAAGTACTGTAACAAATAGGAGCTAACCTCATATCCAAGGAGCGGTAAGAAATTATCCCTCTTAGTACTTCTTGCAAAATGTTCTGTTCTAAGCATGTGAACACCAAAAAACACCGCACTCAAGAAGTTCAATAGATCGCCAACCTGAAAATAGATTATTCACAAAGTGAACTTTGTGAGACTTACCTGTCAGCAAATTGTGATAACGAGACCCTCCCTTCATATAGATCCTGTTTCTCATGCTTTCTTCATCTTGTACCTCATAATTAACACTATATGCATGAAAAAATTACTCAAAGGGCCAAAAGTACTCGTGCATTCCTTACACTTGGTGGAGAGCCACTGGATTCCAGCAAAGTGACCCCAACAATGGAGATGAGAGCCCCAATCCAGGTGACGGTAGGCACTATTGCCCCTAACATACCATCAAGCAATGGTACCACAATTAACTGCAGAAGTCAAGACACTGGTTTCAAAAATCATAAGCTTTCTCTTTGAGAACCATAAGTATTAGCACACAATAATGAAGTAAAATTTAGAACAAATCAAGATAGGAATGCCATAATTCAACTTGCCGTGAACAGGGTAATAAATGATGCACGTCCAGCTTCTGATGTTACTAATCCAAGAGCCTGCATAAGGTACCCTAAACTGACCCAAACCCCCAACTCTATCCCAGCTGTTCTGGTCTCAGCGTCACCACTAGCTTGAATGACAAACGGCAAAAAAAAGATTGCAGACAGAGTAAAACGAACGACCGTGAAGGTTGCTGGATCCACAATAGCTTCAACTTCTTTGAGAACTGGTATATTACTAGCTGAAATATGATATTAAGAAAAATATTTCAACAATTATACTCAGTGAATAGAATTTCAGTGTCAATCGCAGGAACTAAAAGGAAATGCATAAACATCTCATGTGCATCAGATAACTACGTAGTGACAGTTTTGCTCCTACATTGATAGACATGGGTTTGACTATAATCCTTTTCATGGTCGTTCAGCAGGAACAATGATGCTGACTACAGTTCCGAACTCCGGTCATATTGGCATCAACAACCTGCCATTTCACCACTCTACAAGGAGGCATATGCAGGGTCTGATGGAATCTCATGTCTACAAAGCTAACTAGTATACCCAAATGAACAAAGTAGCAAACAGCAAACACTGAACAAGATATGCTTACCACATCATTTTCGACACAATTGAGAACAAACCCCTTAACCCTGAGTCCAAATGTCCCTAAAATTTCACTAAAAATCCACAAAAATGATAACAGAATGAAAATTGATAAAAGGGAGAAGCATAAAAAACATACCATAGATAACAGAAATGACATTGAGTAATATAATACTCCTAACTTTTTTAGATGCAAAGAATATCCTCTTCCACAGAGGCTTTTGTTTCTCAAATAATGACTTCCGTGGTAGATTCAATGACTCATTCTTCTTCTTCTCCACCTGTTCCTCTACTGATTTATCATTACCCGAAGCTGAAATTTCTTCAATCAGGGACGAAGTCGAATCAACAGACTCTATCCCAACTTGAATCGATTTTTTATTACAATTAATCTTCTTTTTGTTGCTTTTCAGTATTTCATTATCAGTTGTATATGAAGAAATACGAACCTCATCCGAAGAAGAAGAATTATGATCTAAAGAGCAATTAGTACGATAAGTTGTTGTTGTTCTTGATGTTAGATTTCGATGAGAGAAATGAAAACTTGAAGGATTGCAAGTGGAGTAAAGGGTTAATGCAGAATGTTTACTTGTTTTTCTTGGTTTCAATGACCACCTCCATGTTGCAGGAGATGCCATGCCTGAAATTACCTCTCCCACATACACACACTGTCACTCTGTAATGGTTTCTTCTCGATTTTGAGATTCTTAAAAGAGAAAAAATATCAGAAAATAAAAAAAATAAAAAAGAATCAAGAAAAGGTCGGGAGTTTTGTGAGTGTAATTTAGGAAAGAGTCGACTTCAAACTATCTCCAATCTTTCTGGGCCTCGCGTTTTATCAGTCTGGAATGAACCAACAAAATATCTCAACCAAGTAACGGTTAGATAGATGCCATCTAGCGCTGGACTAGGGAGACAATGGGATATATTTTCTTTCTAGAAAAATGTGGGAAAGCTAATTTTAACCTGACATTTTTAGGGGCGAGCCCAAAAAAATAAGAGGAGACTAATAAAACAAAAATGGATCATCCAAAACTAAAACAAAGTCATTCCTTATCTCAAATTTTTCAAAATGACTAATATGCCTCCATAATCAGTAGACAAGTATTGTAAAAGTTGGTAGTTAATTTTGATGTAGCTTAGTTAGTGTTAGGAAAACTATAACCGGTAGTTAATATGATAGTGTTAGGAAACTTACTTGAGCTATTTAGTTTTAAAGTTTTTAGTGGGAGAAGAAGAAGAAGAAGAAGAAGAAGAAGAAGAAGAAGAAGAAGAAGAAGAAGAAGAAGAAGAAGAAGAAGAAGAAGAAGAAGAAGAAGAAGAAGAAAACCATTTTTCTTAAATCAACAACAAACATGGATGGGTATGAAGAAGAAGAAGAAGAAGATGAGATACATGATGAAGAATATAATGTTGAAGGTTCACCACCGTTTAGAGAAGACGATTTGGGGTATTTGTTGAATGATCCAAACTTTTGTGGAGGAGAAGAAGCCCTAGAAGAAAATGAAGAATCACGCGAGATCGAAGATAAAAATGGATCAAACATACAGGTATGTTGTTAAGAAACTCAAATACCCATTTTGTGTGTGTTTGTATGCATTTGTAAACGATAATCTTTGATTTTTGCATGCATTGAATGCCATGAACTACCCAGAATTGGTAGATAATGCAGTAACATATCTACCTATTGTCAAATCCTGAACCCCAAATATCTACAGTCGGTAGTCTCGTGGATGTAGAATACTATCGACTATGAAAAATCCCCAAATTCAAAATTTCAATTTTTCATAATCGGTAGTTTATAAAATTACTTAACTACCAAATGTTATAGTCGCCCCAAAAACGAGAATCTCCAAAATTATAAAACTTTGGTTTATTTCATGTTTTACAATCGTTATGTAAGTAAAATGATTTACCTTCCGATATTATTGGTCGCCCCAAAATGAAATTTCTCCAAACTTGATATATTTGTAACTTTTCATCTTTTATAATCGGAAGATTATAAATTGATATATCTTCAGATTGTGATAATCGCCCCTAAAACGAATTTCTAAAATTATAAAACTTTGGTTTGTTTCATCTTTTACAATTGGTAATTCAGTAAAATGATTTACCTTCCAATTTTATTTGTCGCCCCAAAATGAAATTTCTCCAAGCTTGATATATTTGTAACTCTTCATCTTTCATAATCGGAAGATTATAGATTGATATATCTCCTGATTGTGTTCCCTAGAAGCAAATTTACTTAAAATTTTCGAATTGGACAACCTATAATCGGTTCCATTGAGCTTACATATATCTTCCGATTGAGTTACAATCGGAGGTTTATAAACATATTTAACTTCCGATTATACTAGTTTTTGTTTACAGGAAGCTGCTTACTTTTCTATAAAAAAAAATCGGTAGTTTAGGGTACGCATTTTCCTAATAATTATGCTACAATTGGTAGAAAAAGTTAATCCCGTGCTTCTCATTATTATAGCCTAATTTGTTGTTATCATATGTAGGTCGTTGTAGCGGTTGATGATGATTTGCATTTGAAGCTTGATACCTCCCTACACACTATGCAAAAGATTTGGTATACTCATGACTACTCTTTTATTTTTCATATAATGTATGTTAAATGCTTACACTTATGAGGTTTGTTTTGTTATATGCGCATTTAGTCATTCACAAGTAAGGAGGAGGCAAAGGAATGGCTTATCAACAAGGCAAAAGAGAAGATATGAGTGGTAGTTCAGAAAAATTGCGTGAAGGACATTCAGTTTGAAATAATTTGTGAGCGAGGTGGGGAGAAAAAGAGTCACGAGGGAAAGAATCGTAAGTATGTAAGGAAGACGAAGTGGAAATATGAAGTAATACAAATAAGATAGGATACCCATTTAAGGTTGTCTTCTTCAAGCCCGAAGGTAGGGAAGATAAATAGTCGAAAATGTTTAAAGTTGCTAATGCTTGTCACAACCATGATGATCCGGAAAATCTTGTTGGGCATGTAATGGTTGCCTAGTTAAAACCACATGAAATGGAGACGGTGAGGTCTATGAGGATTTGTAAAGAGAGTGTCATCTTAAATAAGATAAAGGCGAATGACCCCAACAACTTGTCTTCTTTGTCTATAATCAAATTGGCGCTAGTTATGATCAAAAGGACGGAATGGGGTGGTATAACGGTTACGCAACAATCGGAGTAGTTAGTGGAGTTACATGATTACACGTTGCAAAAGGAAGAAAAGGATGGTAAAGTGGTTCGTATTTTATTGACACATCCTTTGATGATCCAATTGTCACTATGCTTTCATCAAATTTTGTTGATAGATGCTACTTATAAGAAAAACAAGTAAAAAAATGTCGTTGTTGAACATTGCTTGCCATACTTCGGACAAAAACACGTTTACAGTGGCGTGGGGTTAAATGGATTATGAAAAATGATGTGATTTGCATATGGATGTTGCAAACATTGAGGTCAATTTATAACGGCGAGCATTTTCCAAGGGTTATTGTAACGGATAACGGTCAAGCCTTAATGAATGCAACATAGGTACTATTTCTGGAAGCCCAAAACTTGCTATGTACGTGGCACATTCAATGCAACTTCCTATCAAATTGCAACATCATATCCAATCTAAAAAAAACCAAAGAAGGGTACGAAGAGGTTGAAGGAAGAGGATGAACGCATTTGAAAATTAACCGTGGAAGAGCGAGAGGAAGAGAAAAGGTAATTTGAAGAAAAGTGGAAAGAGGAAGGAATAAATTGGAATTTTTTTATGAAATCATGGGACAAGATCATTTGGTCGATAATCGGGGAAATTTATGAGGTTAACTTGAAGAAATTTGAGGATGAATGGGGAACGAACTATCTAAAACCCATTGCGTATTGTAAAACACAATGGTTGGCATCGCATAAGGAGAAGTTTGTGTTTGCATGGACATATGAATATATAAACTTCAAGAACGAGGCGATAAGCATTGCAGAGGGATCTCACGGCCGATTAAATAAAATTCTACTCGGTAGTCAAAATGGAGTTGTGTCGATCCAAGAAGCAATCCATGAATACACCAATCGTGATCTCACAAAGATTAGGGGTTGTATGAAATTTGATAAACATAGATTCCCTTTGCCACATAAAAAAAATGCTTCTTAGGGGCATTGTTTACAAAGTTTCAAAATGGGAAATAAATCACATGATGAAACAATTGCAGCTTTATAAAGACTACGATGACGAGAATATAGTTTGAGTTTGCAAGGATATGATAGGTATTGGACTCCCGTGTCGTCATAAGTTAGGTAGGTATGTTGAAGTGATTGACATCAATGACATTCATCCATTTTGGAGGCAATTATCTTTTGATCCAAACATCGCGATAGTTAATGGTGCGTCGTTCTTGGAGACGGAATTGTGTGCAAGAATCGTCGAGCGTCACGCTGTAGCAAACATCGCCAAAAAGAAAATATTGATGCACCATTTGGAAGAAGCCCTTCTGAAAAGGCGAGGGTACCCAAATATACCTCAAGCTAAAAACTTTTCCTTCCTATAAGTCATTTCTCCGAAAGTGATTGTCTATGAACTGAGTCGAGACAATACAACTAATCGGTTCACACTTCGTGTGATCGTCTATTGATACAAGATCGACAACAAAGTATGTTTACTTGATACAAAGGTTCGGACTTAACCAAACACAATAGGATTGCTTATCAAGTAAATAGGAATTAACGTTTGTGTAATTTATTTTAATTATAATAAAACAATTATAATGCGGAAATATAAAGTAAATGACACAACAAGATTTTGTTAACGAGGAAAACCGCAAATGCATAAAAACCCTGGGACCTTATCCAGAATTGAATACTCTCAGGATTAATCCGTTATACAAAATAAACCAATTTCGTATAGTTGATACCAAGAAACTAAACCTATAGTTCACCTAGTTCCGTCTGTATTCCCACGCCTCCAACTTATGAATAAGTCACGTACTTGGAACAATTCCTTTGGTTCGTATTCCAAACAGTAAAGGAACAACAAATCTGTTTGGTATCAACTCTCTTCAACCAAGTGATATGAGTCGGACAAAGGCTCTTCTGTTTATCTCAATAAATTCATTCGTCAGGTCCTTAGATCTATCTTATGTTCAATTACCCAAGGTAAACGTAAGATTTTGCAATCAATACTTTTAATCACAAAGAACCTTATTGATGCCGATCTACTCAACTAATCAATCCAATCTACCACAAGGATAAACCGTTTATAGTTGGATCCTCTTTTTACCGAAACAAGTATTGTTCACACCAAAGATTTATATAACCAAGTCAGAAATCTTCTATCTCTTCTTTGTCTTCAAATCTTCTTAGATATTCAATAAACACCTTCACACAACTACTTGAATCTCTTGTGATCAATCACACACAGAAGGGAGTATGTTAACAATGGATTATCACAAGCTCGTCTTTAGAACTAACAACAGTCTAAAGATCCCTGTCGAAAGTTTGAACTAGTTTGAGTGAATCTTATATCAGAAGAGAAGATTCTCAAGCATAAACAAAATATGTGCAATCAAATTTCAACCACCGTTAGTCAATCAAATCAATCGAAAACAAAAGATAAAACACAATTATCTAGTTTCCCACCAACGGTACTAATAGAGATTTCGCCTAATTAGGTTACTCTCCTCTCCGAATAGGCGGCTTAACCAGTAACAGTACAACAAAGGAAGTTTACAGTCACGAAGGATTAGTTTGCTAGAAATGCAAACTTCAAGTATTTATAGACAAAGAAGTTTGGACACCAAGGAATTTCCAAAACCGAAAATATTCTCAAGATATTCAATAATAATTTCCAAATTCGGTTTTCATAATTCCTGAGAATGATGTGTCCAAAATATTGATCGAAAATCTCCTTGTAAAATATTTAACTAGTAAATGCACATTACTAATTCTTATTTTCCATATATATATAATTAAAAACCTTAATTAAAAGATTCTTAACTTATTTAATTTCGATCCTGGGATTTTTTTCCTTTTCGCTGTTAAGGAATATCTTTGAACAATAAAAGATACGCATTAATGCACGTGTTCAAAGTGTGTCGACATCCTTACTTTGTAAGTCCTCTTTCATACTTACACACTTGAAACCGATTTACCACACTTCCAAAAAAGTTTAGAATTGGTTAATCTGACTTTCAAGAGCTATGTGATTGATCAAGAACACTCAATCACAAATCATGGGTTTAACAGTTCTACCAAAACAAGTTTCGGTTCTACCTCCATGTGAGTATTGTGCATAGTCACACTAGCTTCCCAAAATTCGGTTGACTAGGTACTAGGATCGGTTCCCCACATATATATGGTATCTAACTTATATGTGTTGCACATGTCCATAGGATCGGTTCCTCTTTGCCTAAAAAACGTGTTGCACATGTCCATAGGATCGGTTCCCCTTTCTGCTATAAACCTTGTTGCACCTCACATAAGGATCGATTCCCCTTTGTGATGTGTTGCACCTCGTACTAGGATCGGTTCCTCTTTACCCAGAGTTAGGTCTTACAAACTACAGAAACTCGATCATACCATCAGGTGATTACTTAAGATCGGTTTCACTAATAAAATTCATACCAATACATAAGCCATGCCTTATGTGAATAGTTTTAACAAGAACACAAACAAGTCATGAGCGGTTGTACTAATCACGCATATTGGTCGTTCATAAGATATGCAATGAATAACAATCCCAATAACGCATGGCGAGTTCCTTTTCGATTCACAAACTGAGTCCATGAACTTACTTCCTTAAAACGCATGTAAAACATTGTTTCCTAGTATGAAATCCTCACCTTACCCATACATAACCACAATAGCATTCAAACGATTATGTCGATGTCTTATCTACAAAGTTTAATGGTTAAGCAATTTTGTTTTCAATACGCACGACTTGAAATATACGTTAGGGAATGAAACAATTCAAGTCAAATATCACTAACCTCAAGTGGAAGGATGATGTTGTGGTTATGGCTCCTTACTTCTTCACTTCTTCAAGTCTTCGCAATACTTGTAATGTCTCATATCCTAATACTTTCAAGCTAACCTATACGAAGTTGACTCTAGTACATTTAATCAAGTGACTCTTAAATGAGTTTTGGTTCACTAAAATATGACAACCAAACTTGAGATACCAACGCTTGGTGGGTTCAACCGAGTTATGCTCTAACACCTTCACAGTTGTTTAAGGGAGTTTGATGAACCACCGAAGCAAAAGGGGATCGGTAGGCCGAGCACCAAAGTGTCGCGGACCATACAAAGAAAAGAGTTGAAGATATATTTTTCTGATAAAAGAGACCTTTCTAGGCAAGAGCATGTGGAAGCCGAATTTCAAGATGAGCCGGAACCTAAGAAAAGAGGTCGTCCGAGAAAGTATCAAGGTGGACCAACCGCACGACAAGTGAAACCAAAGGTATCTACGGAGCCTTATCAAGTAAGTCAAGCCGAGATGGTGGAAGAAGTTATTTTGGTGGAGATCCAAACTAGCTTAGAAGTTGTTGAGCAAATGATCGCCTCGCAACAAACCCAACCGATGGAAATAGTGACTATAAAAGAGAAGTATGGTACTCTTGATTGTCCTAGGGATCTTCATGGAAGACCAAATCGATCCACGTATAAAATATATGAAGATTATTTGGAACTACTCCCTCCACTCATTGTTCCATTTGTTTTGTCCACCGACGAAGTTGATGGGGATGGCAATTGTGGGTTTCACGTTGTTACGGAACAAATCGGTCACTTTAACGAGGAAGTTATCGAATGCGCGTCATTTTGAGTCCATAGAACTCTTAAGTTGTTCAGTCAAAATAATTAGAAGCAACTATTCATACATATCTACTGAATATGCATCAAAAAATTATTAAGTTCTTAAGCCTAAAAAATCGGAAGAAAAAGCATACGGATCTACCGAATATAATGTTGCCCCAAAATTATTTCAATTTTAAAATCAGACAATCGAGAGTAAAGTATATTACAATTTCTTATGATTTAAATGTAGCCCCGAAATTAGATTTCTCCAAAATCACAAAATATTTGAATTTTCAACAAACATATTCATATTCGGTAGTAAGTTGAATTTAACTTACTTCCGATTACTGCCTCTGTATGTTTTCTAATCCTCTAGTATATTTGGAAGTCAAAAAAAAAACTTCTGATTATGGAAATTTAGGGTTCAGTGATCAACATCGTTGTACAATCGGTAGAAAACGTATAAATTTAACTCCCGGTTCTGTTAGATGTTCTTGAGGAATGAAGAAAATGGACATAATCGAGAGTATATAAAGATAACTAACTCCTGATTCTAGGTAAAAAACCGAAAACCCTAGAATTTTTTTCATAGATTCGTTGAATTGAAGCAACATAAACCCAAATAAGGATAGAATCTTACTTAATTGGGGCCATTTGAAGTTACCGGAGAGATGTACTATCAGATTCACCACCAACAACTACATCAGCGGCTTCATCTTCTTCGTGTTCTTCGCTTTCTCCATCATTTTTAGCAACAATCTCTTTGAATTTTGATTTTTCTCCAATTTTTGGATCGTCACAACGGTATACATTTTTTACTCGGGCTCTATGGGGTTTATTATTGTTAGTTATCTTTATAGAGAATAATCGACGATGATTTGATTCGACAATTAACGATAACGATGTATTGAAGTGGAGTTGACGAGGGAATTTTTTTTACTCTGTGCAACCGATAGCAAGAATAAGAGTTGAAAAGAAATGAAATGAATTGAAATGAAGTTAGGTTTTGGTTGGCTTTATTAGTCAAAGGGTATATAGGTAATTCTATAATCGGTAGTTTCTTGACCATCTCATTATCTATTAATTGTGGTAGTATCCCCCAATTCAATATTTTCAAAACTAGTGAAATTTCAAATTTCTCAACTTTTACAATCGGAAGTTTCTAGATGTTCATTATCTACCGATTGTGATAGTAGCCCCGTATTCAATTTTTGCAAAACAAATGAAACTTCGAATTTCTCTACTTTCACAACCGGTAGTTTTGTGATGTTTATTATCCACCAATTGTGATTGTAGCCCAAATTTATTTATTTTTCAAAACAAAGCAATGAAGAGAGGAACACAGTAATAATTGGTTGCTAAAACCAATATTTAACTACCGATTGTAAAAGGGCATTTAGGTATTTTTCTAACCACCAGGATATCCCATAACCACATCTATGGGATGGGTATAAACCCTAATTCCTTCGGGGTCGCCCCTAAAAATACTAGGTTAATTAGATGATGTTAATATATGATGTGTTTGCCAACAAAAATTTCCTATATATGAAACTTAAATCCTTTATGCTCTACCCTCTAACTCCCTCAATAACTAATGTCGCCAAGTAATGAATTAAGTTCATATTTCTCTTCTTTCATTCCATATGACTCCAAAATACTTATAAAATGAAAAAAAACAATAACATACACCGATACAAGAGAAATATTAAAGAAAATCATAAGAAATTGATATTCAATAGATATTAGGCTCTTATCAAATTCTCCCACACTCAAACTTTACTAGTCTTTGAGCAATCTAAATTTAACTAATCCTAACTAATCTAACTCTCTTTATTAGGAATCACAGTTATGCTAGCATGTGCAACAAGCCTTTAAACCCCTAGATGGTCATAAAGGACGAGTTATATTCTCGTGATGGTTAATAGTGAATCTACCCACCAAATTTGCCTCTTACCTTTAGACAAATCAAAGTTATAAGCACAATCTTAGATGTAATAACATGAAAATCTCTTCAAGTTTAATGCAGGAATTCATAAGTAAAAATGAGAGTCAAACAATTTTATAAAGCAAACTATGTCGAGAATGTGTAGTGTGTGCTCCTAATGTGAGTGAATTTCAGTTTAGAGATAAAAAAAAAAAAAAAAAAAACCCTTGATTGCTAGATCAATAGCATCATGCTTCGACTTCTGCCTCACCAGTTAGTAATTCATAAAATGGTAAAAATGTGTACTCTCGAGTGAATTTCATTTTACCGCTTGTTTCTTCACACTTGTACTTGTACCTGTACCAGTATTACTTTCAAAATTCACATTTTTTTAGTGAGACTTTCTTCGTATATTTCTTCCTTTATATATTTTATCTAAGTTCTTTTTGTTGATCTTCTTTTTTATTCAACCAGAGTTCGAACTTGCTTCACAACTAGACATTGTTTTTATAACACAAACTTCAAAATTTCACATCTTTACTTCACTTTTGTTGCTTAACGTCATCAGTTTCTTAAAATTCTTCAAAACTGATATTTCTTTGCATTGTTGATGATGGTGGTACTTTTTATAGTATCCTCTTCTTTGAGAGAAATATTTTCTACATCATAGACTACAATATTGAGGTTTAATCACAATTTTGATGTCATATCCATGGTTGACAAGAAATAATACAATAGAGATCAAAGTAGTGTTGAAATGGTGCGAGAGTGACTAGCTCTTCATTCTACTCAAATTTAATGAGGAAGAAAACGCTCTAAAAGCTAGTTGAAAGGTTATATGCCTCACTTATACATAGGTAGTCTCCACCAGAGGCGGAGCCAAGAATCATAGGAAGGTGTAGATGGGGTAAAACGAGTTACTGGTTTTTACGGAACTGAGGAGACGACAGTGCGGATGAAACTCCTTGAACCGAGCGAACTGTTAAACCTCACACAGATTCACTGCAAGAAGGAAGTGCTTTGAATTCGGGAGATCAATATGTAGTACTCCGGCCTAAACCAAGACAATGGTCGTTCCAGAGTAAATTCGGTCACAAGAGAGGATTGGTCGATCTGTAGGAGGGAAGCTGAAAATGTGTGAGATCAATGGTAATCGAAGATTGTAGGTGTGTTTTGTATTCTGAAAATAAGATAAGTTCTGAATGATTGAATTTTTCTCTGTTGAGAGTAATTGCTCAGACGTTGAGTTGTTGATCTCGTGTTGTATGTTTGACGTAAGATTGTCTTGTTTTCAATCATGATTCAAAGACTTATTTATATTGCTAGAATCGTAAACACCATGATCCCATGAAGTGTGACAGTTGATGGAATCAAAGAGTGGATAAATGGAAATCGTGTTAAAACCAGTTGCTCAACGTGCGGAGACTTGGTCGATTTTCTATCCACTACTTTGTTAACTCCTTCAACTGATTGCACGACTTGCTCACATTCTCATCGTGTGTATGAACACATGTGTCGTAGACCGCCAGACCAAAACCCTAGTTAATATCCCCCATGTGAAATGATTGATGTCTCGTGATTAATTAGTCAGTTGCTGACTCCATGACTTCATGGGACAATGAGTCCTTGTACTGTTGAGTCGAACATGATTTGAAAATGTTCTGAGACTCATGAATTTAACATGTCTGTTGAGACAGAGGTATAATGTATGAATAAACATTAATAGTTAACGTCAGAAAATATTGCCCATTCGATGAATTGTTGAATATTGATAGTTGAACCAATATTCCTTGGTTTGAGCAAATATTGTTCATCTGAGCGAATGTTGCTCATTTGATGAATTACTGGTAGCATGACAAAATAAAATATTAATTTAAATACTGGCAACTGAACCAAGTATGATTAATAAAATATTGACCATGAGATCATCGTAAAATTATCAGCATTTGAATCTGGGATTACGAACCTTGGACTCAAAACCCTAATTCGATCAATTGATGATCAATTTATGGTTTATTGAAAATTAACCATGGAATAATGGAGGGACCGACTACATGGGATCATGGGTCGACCATGTAGCGCCCAGATGTTGAAGTGAGCGAATACCAAGGTCTCTTGAAGACTTGTTGATTTGTTGATGAAAGGATGATTAAATGCAGGTTTAATCATTTATTAAAATAATGCTCGTCTGAGCCTTAGGTGATAAAACCTAATTAATTATGAAGAGATGAAGGACCAACCAAGGGGTCATGAAACTGACCCTGGGTGGTCATGGGATCGACTGACGATCATTTTATGGAAATTCCAAGTTGTTGGAAGAGTTTGAACCTAATAAGAACAAATTAGGTCAAATAGTGAAAATACATGGGACCAGCCTATTGCAAGCTAAAGAGCCAACCTTGGTAGGTCAAGGTAATATGCTCGCGTCACCAAAGTGTTCGTGTCTCAGTCCTGAGAATTTTGATATTTTCTGATGTGCGTTTGAGCAATCATTTGGGAAAATATGAAGAAATCAGGGATTTTTGCTGAAACTGAGGAAACTTCATGAGATGAAGGAAAATAATAATAAAATGAAGGAACCATGAAGTGTGGTACCGTCTATGGCCAAGGTATGGCCGGCCGGCCAATAAGCCCGGTCCCGTAGCATTTTTCATGATTTTGTTATATTTTTCATGATTTTATGAAAATAGCATGAAATCAAAGAGTTTGTTGAAATCAAGGAGTTTCCTTGAAGTGAAGGAGTTTCGATGAGATGAGGGAAAAAATAATAATAAAATAAGGGTGTGGGACCGGCTTGGGCATGGTCAGCCGGCTAGGGCCTGATCCCGTGAGTTTTTCCTAATTTTATGTATTATTTCCATGATTTGAAGGAATTTTTTCATATTTTGAAGGAAATATCATGAAATCAAGGAATTCCATGGGATCAAGGAAACATAAAAATAATAATAATAAAATAAGGGGCGTGTGGGATCGGCTAGGGCATGACCGGACGGCTGGGGCCCGGTCCCACGAGTTTCCCTAATTTTTTATTATTTTTCATGGTTTGAAGGAAATACCATGAAATTAAGGAGTTTTCATGAGATTAGGGAAATAATAATAAAATCATGAGGAATCATGAGGTGTGGGACCGTCCAGGATCAAGGCATAGCAGGTTGGCTAGTAAACACGGTCACATGATATTTTTTCCAATTTTATATTATTTCCTTGATGCGAAGGAAATACCATGAAACTGAGGAATTTCCTTAAAACGAATGATATTTGTTCAAATGAAAGAATTTTCATAAGATCAAGGAGAATAACAAAAATATGATAAAATATAAAACTGGGCGTGGGACTGGTCACGGCGCGACCGGCCGTCCGGTGGGCCCAGTCCAGCGCCTTGGTTAATATTTTATTATTTATTATTTTCTTTCCTATTTTGCATAGGTTCATCGTCTCGTCGCATTTTGAAATACTCATTCGTGTGTTCAGGTGTTCATTATTCTTGAATACACTTGCACCATTTTGGTCGGGGCTTATTCAATAGTGTTCAGATGCCCGTGTGTTGAATATTTATTACTAACCCATGGAGTTCTGCTAAGAAGAACCATAAATTGAAGTAACTAAATATTATGAAAACATTGAATATTTTCCAGGGATTTAGTTAACGAATCTAATGATTTAAGAATAATTAATTGATGGCTCTATACTAGTACGATCGTCTAGGAGCATTAATTATTCATGAATTGAGTGATATGAGCTTGTTGAAGAGTCATATTTCTTTTATATGGTCAGGGAAAACATTGTTACATCCTGAAGACGTTATTGCTCTATACTAGTAGGCAAGCTGTCTAGGAGCCGTCTAATCTTGCAATTTTATATAAAAGTGATCACTGAAATTGCTCAGTATTCATGAGATATGCCGTTGCCTCAACTGAGAGACTACACATCTATATATACTCTGAGAGATAGTATTCTCAGTCAGAGATTCTCGTGGCATGAGCTTTCACGCTTTCGATAAGAGACATGAGCCTCAATACTCGTCTGATTACGGGATCAGGAGCATATACAATTATGGGTTTACGATTTTAGCCCTTGTCGAAAATCCACCATCTACATTAAGTCCCCTGCTTAGTGAGGAACGGTTATGTTCCTCGGTCAGCACTGAATGGAAATTTTCCGGTCATAAACAATGTAAGCAATTGAACTTAGTCATAAGATAAGACCTTACCGGATTTTGATAGTACAAGCAAACTCGACTTGAACGAAGATTCCAGTGGTATGATAGAGCGTCGCTTAATGATCATGAATTGGTGTTGAACAAATGATTTTAATGGCGGGACCTTGGTCGTTTTAGGATTCATCGGTCGGGCCCAATAAGGATATCCTTGTGAGATTAGGTTTTGGAAATAAAATTTGATATAAAAGGAATTAATCTTTTTTTTATTTCACCTACAACAACCGGCCACCACCTTCATCACCTCTTCATCTCCTTCACGTCAGCAACAGGAGGAAAAGTTTTCACCGGAAGACCGTCGCCGTCCGGCCACCGACCAGGTAAGTTTTTTTTTTTTTTTTGTTTGCTGAAGTTCATGAGTTTAGTGAGTTGTTCATGTCTTGATCATGCTAAAATTATACACATGTGCATATATGAGTGTGAGTTTTGTTGAAAACCCTTGTTTTTGAAAACGTATGTTCGTTCGATCATTAGTTTACGAAACTAGTAATAATCCCTGATTTAGGAGAGATTTTTATGTATAGACTTGTGTCCAGTGACAAAATTTTGTTTATGAGTTTTCATGGAAATCAAAACTTTATTTTGAAAAGACATGGACTTCTCACAAAACCGAAATAAACCCTCGTTCCAAAGAAAGACGACAGTACGAAGGGAAAAAAGGTTTTTTTTTTTTATAAAACCATGGCATGTTCATGGGGTTTTTTTTTTGATGAGACAGTGGAATATCCACAAATTTTATTTACGTGAGCCTTGCTCACGTCAAAATGTTTTTTTTTATTTATTTACGTGAGTAATCACGTTTTATTCATATATATGAATATATGTATTTAAAAAATCAAAACTTGAATTTTGAATGGTGTTTAAAGGTAAACAATTATTTATGATGAAATATTGTTTTAGTTTTCACGATTCTATGGTGTATGTTTTCATAGTGGAAATGTTCATGACTTTATGAAAATCTGAGTTTTGCTCGTCTTTTGTAGATTCGAAGAAACGAGCAGGTTTTGAGGCGTTAACTCTCATATTATAATCACTACTGTTAGTGGAATCGTAAAAGGTAAGAGTTAAGAATTACCATTTTGGTAGATGCTAGTTGAGCATTTTGCTATTTGCATGATTCTATCATCTTGTCGAAGTTTGTATCTGGATGATGTACTGAAGTAGAATGTTATGTGAATTTTACAGCTACTTCGCAAAGATGTCTGATTCCCAAGCTAATGATGCCTCCAGAGATGATACATGTGTAGACAATGATTCCTCCAGGGATGATACATGTATGGATGAGACTTCTGTTGGCGAGGAGGAAGATGAAACACCTGGAATCAAGAATGTCCCGAATATAGATGATGCGTTTTTTGAGGTTTAGGAAACCGAAAAACATCTCAGATCCCCAACTTATCGTCTTCTGATAAATCCCAGACGTGTTTGTCAGAAGAAGTTGGTAACTCCTAAGGCAGCGATTCGATTTTGTCTTGAACGAGGACTTTTCCTTGCATCGATCATAGAGTTCAATCTTTCTCGTCGACCTTTAGAAAAATTCTCTGGATGGGAAAGACATATGTTGGGTTCCCTCACGTCAGGGCTATGCTCGATCGAGCGCAAGTAACAAGGGTCATTCAAGCATCTGGAGACTTGTTCATTTTTCATGATGTGCGAGGTATTGTGGCTCTACTTGCCCGTTGGTGCATTCCAACCCATACCTTCATATGTAGATGGGGAGAATTTACCATCACCTTGGAGGATGTTATTTCCTTGTTGCATCTCCCAGTCACGGGCGATCTCCCTGAAAGTCTTTCAGCTGAGGAGACTGCAATTTCCAATATCTTGACAGCTGCAATGGAGGAAATTAATAAGGCATCCGGCAGCAAAGGTTGTTATGCTCACTGGTTAACACGCTGGTGGCCAAAAGACGAGGTTTCTGATAGTCCCATCGACGATATGTTACCCATTGCTGCTTTCTTGTGTTAATGGCTGTCTAGAGATGTATTTGAAGATAGTGGGAATTTTTTGAAGCCTTTCGTGATCCCCTTTCCTATCAAAATGGCTCAAGGTGAGCAACTTCCAATAGGTAGCCTATTCTTGGGTTCTTTGTACTCTAACTTAGATTCCTTGATTATAGACTCCAGTGTATCGAATGGTTTTATGAAGATCGAATGCTATGCCAACACAATGTTTCTTCAAGCCTTGATGTGGGAGCATTTTAAGAATTATGCACATATTCCACGTACTGTCTTGCAAGGACTGAATGCTGATGCCCGACATATTTTCTCTGAGAAGAATAGTGCCAGAATCATGCGCTAGTCTGCGAAGAAACCACGGATTAAGGCACATCTCATTGACGTGTTAGATGATAAATCTGAGTTCGACTTTCGCCCATGGGTGTCGACTCCTCCTTATATTTCTCAGCTGACAACTTTCAATACTGGAAAGAGTATGGATTTAGCATCTGGTGCAGGTCTGAGTGATGGCGAGAGATCTTTTATGTTGAGTTGCACCCCTGATCACTTGTTGTCAGCGATATATGGAGAACTTTCGGTGAAGGAATATAACATTGACAGGGTGGCTCGACAAATGGGTATGGATCAGTGTGTTCCAACTTTCCGAAGGAGGAAACCATCGGTCGAGCAACTTAGGATCCATTTAGACCATACGCATATGGAAGGAAGTGAATACTGGTTCCCTTGCTCCGAGAGAATTGCATACGTAACTCCAGGTTATGTAGACTTTTGAGATCAGCAACTTGAGCGGTTACATGACTTCGTGATGATTGGTCAGCCTCCGGTGAAAGACCCTCATTCTGCTGAGATGATTTCTACTCGAACAAGACTGAAGCATCTCTCTGGTGATAAGCAAAAATTATCCCCAGGATGTTCTCAGGTATGTATTTTGTATAATCTTCATGGAATTATGATAATTATATTCTAATCATTGCATCTAATTCTACAAGATGGTCGTAACGTGAGATCCCGAATCCATGTAGACTTCTCAGAGAATGAAGCGATTATCCATGGCGGAGAAGGCAGAAGCAAAAATTATAAGTTGTTACCCAATACCATAAAGTCCCTTGTGGTTTATTTGGTGAGTTGTCGGTACTTCTTTTACTATGACTCCTTCTCATCTGTATTATCGGAGTTAGAAAACCAATATTTGTTATTCCGTTGCAGAATTTTACTCCATCAAGTATTGACGGTCTTCGGTTCTCTGCTGCTGGGCAAATAATTTCTGACTTGAGTGACGAAGAAGAACCCGTAAGTATTTCTTTGAGTAACCAACCGTGATGCTTTATAGATAAAACACTAACTTTTAAGAATATATCCAGGAGGATGTCTCCATGGAGATGGAGAATGCTGGTGATGTTCGCTCATCCTCTGAAAATGGTGATAAAGAAAATTGCCAGGGTTCAAAACCGAATGAAAGCAATGGTGCTCTTGATGTTGATACGGGCAATCCAGGGTCCTTGAACACTTCGGTGGCCACCCAAGTAAGTACTTCTCTTGCATTTTACATAAATAAGCAGAAATTTCTTGATTTATGAATGAATTAATGATAATTCATGTGAATATACGAAAAGTTTCGTCCAAATACGTCACCAGAAATTTCAGAACTCAGCCTTTTAGCAAAAACGCTGTAGAATCTTCATACGATGTCATATTTTCGTGATCCACATATGTATCTTTAATCCCAGGAAATTTCCAAGCTTTAACATAAAAGATTTTTAAGTTTTGAGCACGTATAGGGGTCGAAATAGACGAAACAGTAAACATCCAGGAGACTTTCAGGAAATTTTCAGTTGTCATGTAGTCCAATGTTTCGACCACATCTTTTTGATAGTTAATCCGATTGCTATGAAATTTTAATATGTTGTAGGTAACATCCATACGAAGATAATGGTATATAACTAAACCCTAGATTCTTCACCATTTGCTCCCAGTTCATCGTTTTGTACAGGGAAGCGTAAAATCTTCTCAGGCGAGCTTGTTGTAAAACGTGTTTTTGTGACTTTGACGTTATTTGTTGACATCTAGCATGTATAATGAATGACTTTGATGATGTTAGACCACTTGTATGCTGTAATTTATGATTTCTTTTGGTTTCATCCTTGGATGATCCTAATCTCATGTAATCTTCGTTATTAGATATCAAATACCGAAGTTGAGAATGAAGGAGCTAATAATGATGGCTTGAGCAACACAGAGGTTATTGATGAAGGAACTACCATCTCTGCACCTCAAAGTCATGAGGGAGTTGTTGTTGATGTTGTTGAAGAGACCGAGACTTCAATTGTTGTTGCTTCAGTGACGGAAGAAACTGAACCGCGCGTTGAAGAAGCTGAAGAAACTGTTGCTATGGCTGTAGAAGTGGCTCCGGTGATTGAGAATCGTATAGTAGTGCATGAATACCCAAGTGCAGGGATTGTATTTTATCCTCCATTTTATGCATAACTCTCATATCACGAACTAGTTGGTGAATTTAGTGTTCCCATTGGATATGCCGGCTTGTACGAGAAAATATGGAAGAAATTTGGTCACATCATCGTTGCTAGAGACCCAAAGCGTGCTTATTATTTAGCAATGCAAGTAAGTGTTATCTTGTGTGTTGTAAGTGATATATGCACTAAGGCCAGAAATACTGTGACTCCATATGTACTCTTTGATTGGGAGTTCAACTTGGAGAATTCTGAGAGACTTGGCTTCAACGTGAAGTGGCTTTGTAAGAAGATAAATGCTATTAAGGACTCATGTGAGAATAAAATTCCCTTTCCCAATGATGCTGTAATGGAGAAGGAGGATAAAATTGACAGGATGACTGAAGAGCTGAACATGGAGAAGGCGGCTTTACAAGTCTTGAAGGATGCAGAGGAGCAAAAATCTTTCTTTGCTGATTTTCTTTGATTACTTTTCATAATCTCTTGAACTTCTGAACTTCTGAGACATGTGAGGTTGTATTTTTGGTTTTGATTGGTTTTGGATAAGTAGATGATTGAGGATTTTCTTTGGGTTTGATAGAGAAGTAAACTGAATTTTGATAAATTGCTGAATTTAAATCACTGAATGCAAGTATTGCAAACATTTTGGAGGAATTTAAATACAATGAAAGAGAATTCTAAACGCCAAATATTTGAGGTGATCGTGCCTTGAATCATCTAATACCTTGAATATCCAAAACCTTAAACGTCAAAGGCCTTGAGCCAATTCTCATGTATCACGACCATGGTCTCCTTGTTTATTAACTTGTAGTATCCACCGGAGACAGACTTAGAGATCATAAAAGGTCCTTCCCAATTGGAGTTCTTTGTAGAATGAAAGTTACGCTTGGTTGCTTTGAGAACTAAATCTCCCTCCTGAAATTTGTTAGACTTGATCATCCGCGTCTTGAATATTTTCTGCTGATTCGGAATTCCTCGCGCAGTAGAATTCCATGTTGTTGAAGTCTTCCAACTTTGACATTCGTGCAAAGGAGAATATTTGGGATACTGTTTGTCGAACTCAGTCGTTATTTCAGCAATGACTGTGTTAGTGAGGTGTTGATTCGGAGAGTTTCTGCATCGAGCCACTTGGTGAAATATTGCTGAGGCGATATTATCCACTCATAGCATTTTGCAATGGCTAAGTCGTTGGTGGAGTGAAGCCCTCAGATCAAATAAGCATATTTTAAAACTGATGATATGGACACATGAGGAGGAATGAGACTTGCCTGAGTACGAAACCTTTTGATGAAAGCATTTGCATCTTTTTCAGGCTTTTGTGTTAGCTTTGTCAGGGCTTTGACCTCCTTCAGATACTCGAACGGTGAAATATTTTATTTTTCTTCTTCCGAATCAGGGGTTTCTTCAACAGAAAAATGTGCAATTGAAGGTGTTGGTGTTACCTTTCCATCATGAATCCATGTACGTCCAAGAATCATATCATATCCTGGATCTTCTCGGATTATGTAAAATTTTATTTCTGTCCAGGCTGAGTTTATGTTCACCTTGAGAGTAATGTGGACATAAGCGTCTCTGGGTGTTCCTTCATGATCTGTGATTGTTGTTGGAGCATGAATGGCTTCTTGTCGTGTGATACCAGCGGCTCTGAGAGTTTTCAGAGGGATAACGTTGACAGCATTGCCAACATCAATTAATGCTCGTTTGAACTCGTTTCCCTTGAGATGGACTGTGGTGAAAAGTCCCCAGTCGTACATTTCTTCGTCTGTTGAAGGCGGCTCAGGAAATGTCTCTTGAATCGACAAACGCTTCCCTGATACAATGTGATTCACTGCAGCAAACATGTCTCCCCTTTGAGCCTTTGATAAGTACAGCAATTCGCAGACATGCTTGATTAAGGATTGAACTGCTTCCTTGACAGGTGGTTCAGAAAGAGTGAAGGTTCTGACTGGGAGAGGATCTCTGTGTACTCCTTCAGTCCCCAAGTTGAGTTCTCCTTATTCGATCTTTTCTTTGAATATGCGCTTCAAAGTTCTGCAATCACTTGTGGGATGGTTGACGAACCTATGAAAGCAACAGTAACGAGGATTTTCCATGCCCTCTTCAGTTGGTTCTTTCTTGACATATGTCAGTTTGATTGCACCGTCTTGAATCCAGGCATCTAGAAGTTCAATAACTTCTTCAATGGAGCAGGGGAAATCAGGTGCCTCTGGATCAGTTTCTGTGTGTTGAGCAGGAACTTGTGCATTATCCTTCTTTTGCGCCTTTGAAGGAGTTGAGGAAGTATGTTTGCGCTGTGGCTCGACTTTTCGTTTGCTCCCTTCTGCAACAACATTTGTGGAAGGTTGGAGGTTGTATTGTTTATTGATTAAACGTCTGCTTCCTCGAGTTTCTCGTGGATCTTCAGCTTTTGTAGTCTTAGCTCTCTCCAATAAAGCAGGTGCGGTAGTTGCTGATCTCTTGGTCGCTTCATGAAGTTCTGAGAAAGTCTGAAACCTGAGATTCTCCAATAAGGCTCTGTAGACTGGAATCATTCCATTGATGCACAGGTCATAAAGTGTGAAGGTTGGAGAGGTGTAACCTTTTGGCAGAGGAATCCTTTGTGTAGCAGCAGGATATGGAGGTTGGTGACGATGGACGGAAGGTGTTTTGTCTTTTCCATGGTCCTCCAAGAGACGTTCTAGGTCTTCACGGGTGATGAAACCGGAGGACTCTTTTGTTGGAGGATTCTCTGCAGCTTTAGGAACTTCCTCATTCTCTACTACATGGATCGGAGTGACTTCGGGATCAGCGTCTGAAGACGTTTCTTTAGCTTTTCCTTTCTCCTGAGTTTTCTCTGACATCTTGTCTGTAAGAGTCTTGAGATAGTTGAATAGTTCCTTCTGAGTGGCAGCCATGTCAGTTTGATTTTTGGCAAGAGTTTCTTGCATCTTCATGAGATCGCCTATGGTAGGTAGATTTTCTCTGAATTCTTCAGGAAACCGACCGAAGAGCGGATTGGTAACTGAACCAGTGCCGGTGCCGTCACTTTCAAGGGTGATCACTGGAGCACCAGTGCTCGGAGGGATAGTAATGGCAGGTTACGCCGGAGGAGTGGCAGTGGTAGGTTGCGCTAGAGGGGTGGTAGTGGTAGGTTGCGTCGGAGGAGTGGTGTTGGCACTACCACCAGAGCTTGCAATATTAGAACCGGGTGTTGAATCCGTGTTGGTAACTGAACCAGATCTAAGATCGACCATCTTTGTGATAAGTGAGATTGCAACCGAGAGAATGATCTCCCACTGTGGTCGCCAATCTGTAGATGGAGAAAAACGAGTTACTGGTTTTTACGGAATTGAGGAGACGACCATGCGGAGAAAACTCCTTGAACCGAGCAAACTGTTAAACCTCACACGGATGCACTGCAAGAAGGGAGTGCTTTGAATTCGAGAGATAATTCTGTAATACTCCGGCCTAAACCAAGACAATGGCCATTCCAGAGTAAATTCGGTCACAAGAGAGGATGGGTCGATCTGTAAGAGGGAAGCTGAAAAATATGTGAGATCAATGGTAATCGAAGATTGTAGGTGTGTTGTGTATTCTGAAAATAAGATAAAATCTAAATGATTGAATTTTGCTCTGTTGAGAGTAATTGCTCAGACGTTGAGTTGTTGATCTCGTGTTGTCTGTTTGATGTTAGATTGTTTTGTTTTCAATCATGATTCAAAGACTTATTTATATTGCTAGAATTGTAAACACCGTGATCCCATGAAGTGTGACAGTTGATGGAATCAAAGAGTGGATAAATGGAAATCGTGTTAAAACCAGTTGCTCAACGTGCGGAGACTTGGTCGATTTTCTATCCACTAATTTGTTAACTCCTTCAACTGATTGCACGACTTGCTCACATTCTCATCGTGTGTATGAACACACGTGCCGTAGACCGCCAGACCAAAACCCTAGTTAATATCCCCGATATGACACGATTGATGTCTCGTGATTAATTAGTCAGTTGCTGACTCCATGACTTCATGGGACGATGAGTCCTTGTACTGTTGAGTCGAACATGATTTGAAAATGTTCTGAGACTCATGAATTTAACATGTCTGTTGAGACAGAGGTATAATGTATGAATAACCATTGATAGTTAACGTAAGAAAATATTGCTCATTCGATGAATTGTTGAATATTGATAGTTGAACCAATATTCCTTGGTTTGAGCAAATATTGTTCATCTGAGCGAATGTTGCTCATTTGATGAATTACTGGTAGCATGACCAAATAAAATTTTAATTTAAATACTGGAAATTGAACCAAGGATGATTAATATAATGTTGACCATGAGATCATCGTAAAATTATTAGCATTTGAATCTGGGATTTCGAACCTTGGACTCAAAACCCTAATTCGATCAATTGATGATCAATTTATGGTTTATTGAAAATTAACCATGGAATGATGGAGGGATCGACTACATTGGATCATGGGTCGACCATGTAGCGCCCAGATGTTCAAGTGAGCGAATACCAAGGTCTCTTGAAGACTTGTTGATTTGTTGATGAAAGGATAATTAAATGCCGGTTTAATCATTTATTAAAATAATGCTCGTCTGAGCCTTAGGTGATAAAACATAATTAATTATGAATAGATGAAGGACCGACCAATGGGTCATGAAACCAGCCCTGGGTGGTCATGGGATCGACTGACGATCATTTTATGGAAATTCCAAGTTGTTGGAAGAGTTTGAACCTAATATGAACAAATTAGGTCAAATAGTGAAATTACATGGGACCGGCCTCTTGCAAGCCAAAGAGCCAACCTTGGTCGGTCAAGGTAATATGCTCGCGTTATCAAAGTGTTCGTGTCTCAGTCCTGAGAATTTTGATATTTTCTGATGTGCGTTTGAGCAATCATTTGGAAAATATGAAGAAATCAGGGATTTTTGCTGAAACTGAGGAAACTTCATGAGAAGAAGGAAAATAATAATAAAATGAAGGAATCATGAAGTGTGGGACCGGCTATGGCCAAGGCATGGCCGGCCGTCCAATAAGCCCGGTCCCATAACATTTTTCATGATTTTATGAAAATACCATGAAATCTAAGAGTTTGTTGAAATCAAGGAGTTTCCTTGAAGTGAAGGAGTTTCCATGAGATGAGGGAAACAAATAATAATAAAATAAAGGTGTGAGACCGGCTTGGGCATGGTCAGCCGGCTAGGGCCCGGTCCCGTGAGTTTTCCCTAATTTTATGTATTATTTCCATGATTGGAAGGAATTTTCATAATTTGAAGGAAATATCATGAAATCAAGGAATTCCATGGGATCAAGGAACATAAAAATAATAATAATAAAATAAGGGGCGTGTGGGACCGGGTAGGGCATGACCGGACGGCTGGGGCCCGGTCCCACGAGTTTCACTAATTTTTTATTATATTTCATGGTTTGAAGGAAATACCATGAAATTAAGGAGTTTTCATGAGATTAGGGAAATAATAATAAAATAACGAGGAACCATGAAGTGTGGGACCGTCCAGGATCAAGGCATAACCGGTTGTCTAGTAAACACGGTCACATGATATTTTTTCCAATTTTATATTATTTCCTTGATGCGAAGGAAATACCATGAAACTGAGGAATTTCCTTAAAACGAAGGATATTTGTTCAAATGAAAGAATTTTCATAAGATCAAGGAGAATAACAAAAATATGATAAAATATAAAACTGGGCGTGGGACTGGTCACGGCGCGACCGGCCGTCCGATGGGCCCAGTCCCAGCGCGACCGGCCGTCCGATGGGCCCAGTCCCAGCGCCTTGGTTAATATTTTATTATTTATTATTTTCTTTCCTATTTTGCATAGGTTCGTCGTCTCGTCGTATTTTGAAATACTCATTCGTGTGTTCAGGTGCTCATTATTGTTGAATACACTTGCACCATTTTGGTCGGGGCTTATTCGATAGTGCTCAGATGCCCGTGTGTTGAATATTTATTAGTAACCCATGGAGTTCTGCTGAGAAGAACCATAAATTGAAGTAATGAAATATTATGAAAACATTGAATATTTTCCAGGGATTCAGTTAACGAATCTAATGATTTAAGAATAATTAATTGATGGCTCTATCCTAGTACGATCGTCTAGGAGCATTAATTATTCAGGAATTGAGTGATATGAGCTTGTTGAAGCATCATATTTCTTTTATATAGTCAGGGAAAACATTGTTACATCCTGAAGACGTTATTGTTCTATACTAGCAGGGAAGCTATCTAGGAGTCGTCTAATCTTGCAATTCTATATAAAAGTGATCACTGAAATTGCTTAGTATTCATGAGATATGCCGTTGCCTCAGCTGAGAGACTACACATCTATATATACTCTGAGAGATAGTATTCTCAGTCAGAGATTCTCGTGGCATGAGCTTTCACGCTTTCGATAAGAGACATGAGCCTCAATACTCGTCTGATTACTGTATCAGGAGCATATACAATTATGAATTTACGATTTTAGCCCTTGTCGAAAATCCACCATCTACAGAAGGGGTGCAAAATTTTGTTGTGGGTGCAACCAAAATTTTTAGGGGTGCAAAATGGAAAAACATGCTTGTATATATAAAAAAAATCTTATAGGGCTTAAAATTGCTTTGGAGCCAGCTGAGCAGGGAATGCAATTGCACACCCTTGCAATGGGATGGCTCCGCCTCTGGTCTCCACTAATGGTCGGTCTAGGTTTTGGCTGAAATGACTCTTAACCTAATTCTCACAGACATGGTTTTTGGGCAAAAAAAATTGTAATCTCAATATGGTTTAGAAACTATGAAAGTGAAAAACTCACTTGTATTTTAGAATTCAAGCATTAAAATCGAAGCAAATTGCATGTTGTCTTAGCATGGAACTAAAGGTTTGAGGTTTGTATACGTCAGTCGAAGAAACTTACTTAAATCACCATTGCAGATAGATAAGAGAAATATTTGAAAAATACAAAGAAGTAATAATTGGAATTATTTACCTAATTAAGGCATACGAGAAATATTCCAAAGCCTAATTAACTTAACTTGGAAAATGTGTTCATATTTATTAACACACATAAACCACTAGCAAAATATGTTCATATGTTAAAAAAGAATTTAATATTACAAAAGAGAATCAATATGCAATTAAAGACATTCATTTGCAAAAAAAAAAAAATTAAATCATAGCGTAATACTTTTAAGTTAAGTAGTAAGGACACATATTCGTAACTTCCTTCAACAATAAAAGATGCATATGCATCGTAAAAAAAAAACTGAATTATCACCTGGATTTCTTGAGGTATGGGTGCTTCCTATCTTTCATGAATTAAACATGTTGATTTATTTGTGGTTACAGATGATGTTTTTATCCCTATTGGCCTAGTATATTGCGTTGTTTAGAAAAAAAAAAAACAAAGAAATTTAGACAAACTAAGAAGAAAATAGGTGATTAGAATATTGCTAACCTGGACAACATTACCCAAGGCTTTATATCAAACGGTTCTAGTTCCACCGCCTCTGGTATAATCATATAATACCCTAACAACAATTCTATCTCCTTGAGTTACATTTCTATCTCCTTCGGTTCAAGTGGTGAAACCGTGTCTTTCCCGGTCCAAATTAGGTTCCATCGTCGACAGTCATCAAGATATTCCTCTGACTATTTTAAGTTGGCTCTCCTCAGAAGCTTACAAAGGTTTTTTGATTTTATTTGTAGGTTTATGACTTCCATCACATTTGTACAATGAGTCGGACTGAATTCAAGAATGGTCAGTCAACATGCCTCGGTGGTCTATGCGAGAGGATCAAACTATTAGTTTTCTTAAACTTAATTTATTTCCCTATATATCGGATTATTATTATTTGTGTGAAAGTTTTTCTTTTTCTTTTGTGAATGTTGTTTAAGTAATGTTTATTATTTATAAGAAGGTCAATGTATTGATGCTTAAACAACCTAACTTTCAATATTTAAGTTATTAGATTTAATGATGGTGTTTATTGGTTATCAAGATGATATTCTTTTTAGTTTTTTACTCAAATCTTGGATAAGAAAATGAATTTTACTCCAATATTTTCATAAGTTTTGTTATTCTAAATTAGTATGAGATTGTTTGTATAATCTCACTAATATTCCATTTAAAAAGTTAACATTTCCAAAAAAAATGTTATTATAAATTAGTATGAGATTGTTTATATAATCTCATTACTATTCCATTTAAAAAGTTAACATTTTCCTCTCTTAATAAGTAATCCTAGTTTATTATATTTTGCGAGATTTTAGTTGTTAGATATACTACTTGAATTATTTATTTATTTATTTTTGTTAGTTAAGGTTTTCTCAAAAGCTCCATACCAACCACTTCAATTATGTAATGTACAATATCTATGGTTGGACATATGGTCTACAAGAGGTTGCTAAAAATATCTAGAATTTTTTTCTTTATGTAACATAGTTATGCAGGATGTCTCCTCAAATAACATATTTATCACCTTGACACAAGGAAGTAACATTTAACTAAGCTTTTCGTGTGTTTTTTTTTTATTTTTAATTTCACATGCAGTTTCGTTCCAACAGTTCTAATACATCATCTTTGTTTTACGTCTATCTCACCCGGAGACATTTATTTATATATGTGTAACATTTAAGTGACATATAAGTTGTCGTGGTTGTTTCGATTTAATCAAATTTTGCGGACGTTGGAGATGACTGGGTAACAGGGTTGTAATTACCGGTGAAAAGGATAGGGTACCAAGTACACCACCAAATTTTTCGTTCGGAAACCTGTATGGACAAAACCTAATATAATTTCAAGTAGACCAACTCACTGATCCTTGACAATATGTATATAGAGTTTATATCTCTACCTCTTCTCAGTCAGTACATATAAGATAAGGAGTCCGTGAACCTGATTGTTAAGAAGATTACTTGGACGATCTTAAGAATCAATATCCAAGATCAATCTAGTCGTCTCCAAATAATCCAATCGGAATTCTGCTAAGTAATTAAACTTGTTATCTATCTATCAAGGTACGAATTCTATAATAAACAAGTCTCGTAATCGATCAAAATTAGATGGATATATCTGCTAAGATTGAATATGTACAACTTGCGCAAATCCAACTATAAAGATAAAAAAATATAATGCGGGAAAGGAGCAACACAAGACACCATAAGTTTTATTAACGAGGAAACCGCAGCTGTAGAAAACCCCAGGACCTCGTCCAGATTTGAACACCAAATCGTATTAAGCCGCTACAGACACTAGCATATTATCCTTCTTCAGACTAGAATTTAGTTGAGACCGAATCCACCCTCCAAGTGATTCAGTTACAGTCACGCTCCTTACGTCTCTTGAACCTCGTAAGGTTCTACTTAATTGATTCCCTTAGCTGGCGTCCTTTACTGCCTAAGAGTTGCTTCAACCTAAGTGGAGACTTTTGATACCAATCTGTCTCTAACAAATAAGCCTATTTGATTTCCCTTTATATCAAAGACTAAGACATGGAAATTTGTCTGCAATAGACAAAGCTAAAAAACCACACAATCCGAAACACTTACACTCACTTAGATGAGAAGCCTGTATATTTTACCACCTCTCAAGAACAATCTTCAACTTATCAATTAAGACCAATTTGAAGATATTTATCTTAAGGAATCACAAAGTCTGAGATGAAGAGAACTTAGAGATTTCTATCTATCTTGCCAGAGAGAGATTAAGAAACCTCAATAACAGAAAAGCAAGATCAAGATACACGAACTATCAAGGTAAAAGATAGTCGGACCTGGCTTCACGAATACCAAAAGTGAAGTCTTTTAGTCGTAGACCTAATTATGTTTCTCAGAGGAAACCTAGGTCAATATAGGATGACTCTAGAAATAAATTAGGACACAGAGTGTCAGGGATTGGATTTCCCAATTGAAAGAGCATTTTTTTTATAGTTTTTTAAGACGTAGGGTTGCTTAGAATTCAAGCTAAGATAAATTGAGAACCAATCAAACACTTTATCCGTTTAGATGAAACACTAGTTAGAGTTTCAATTAAATATGTGAGAAATATTCTTTAAAATACAATAGAAGAATTGAAAAGACGAGGTACCCAAATATACCTCAATATAAAACTTTTCCACCTATAAGTCCTTTCTCCGAAAGTGATTGTCTATGGACTGAGTCGAGACAATACAACGAATCGGTTCACACTTCGTGTAATCGTCTATGGATACGAGATGGAGACAATACAACAACGAAGTATGATTACTTGATAATAGGTTCGGACTTAACCAAACACTATAGGATTGCTATCAAGTAATTAGGAATTAACGTTTGTGTATTTTACTTCTAATTATAATAAAAACAATTACAATTGCGGAAATAGAAAAGTAAAAGACACAACAAGATTTTGTTAACGAGGAAACCGCAAATGCAGAAAAACCCAGGGACCTTGTCCAGAATTGAATACTCTCAGGATTAAGCCGCTATATAAAATCTAAACCAACTTCGTATAGTTGATACCAAGCAACTAAACCTATAGTTCACCTAGTTCCCTCAGTATCCTGAGCCTCCAACTTGTAATAAGTCACGCACTTGGAACAATTCCTTTGGTTCGTATTGCAAACACTAAAGGAACAACAAATCTGTTCGGTAACAACTCTTTTCAAACAATGTGATATGAGTTTGACAAAAGGTTCTTCCGTTTATTCCAATAAACTCATTTGTCAGGTTCTTAGACCTATCTATTCAACAACTACCAAAGTAATTGTCTAAACTATGCAATCAATACTCTTAATCACAAAGAATTGTATTGATGCCGATCTATTCAACTAATCAATCAAGGTTATCACAAAGATAAACAGATTATAGTTGGATCCCCCGCCAATCAAGTTTTTTGCACACCAAAGATTATGAACTCAAATAAGAAATCTTCTTTGTCTTCAAATCTTCTTAGATCTTCAATAAACACCTGCACACAATCAACTTGAATCTCTTGTGATCAATCACACACAGAAAGGAGTCTGTTAACAATGGATTATCACAAGACGTCTTTAGATCTACAAACAGTCTAAAGATCCCCGTCGAAACTTCGATCTAGTTTGAGTGAATATTATATCAGAAGAGAAGATTCTCAAGCATAAAAAAACTAGGTGCAATCAAAGTTCAACCACCATTAGTCAATCAAATCAATCAAAAACTAATAATAAACTGCAATTATCTAGTTTCCCACCAATGGTACTCGTAGAGCTTCCCAATCCCAAAGAAGTTTTTAAAACGAGCGATAGTAAGAGTTTTCGCCTAATTAGGGTACTTTCCTCTCCGAATAGTCCACCAGTAAAAACACAACTAGGTAGTTTTGATGGCTCTGAGGATTAGTTTTCTTGAAATGCAAACTTCAATATTTATAGACCAAGGAAGTTTGGACACCAAGGAATTTCCAAAACCGAAAATATTCTCAAGATATTCAATGTATTTCCAAATCCGGTTTTCATAATTCCTGGAAATGCTCTGTCCAAATATTGACCGAAATCTCAGTAGAAACTCTCCAATTAGTAAATGCACATTACCAATTTTTATTTTCTAAAGATATGCATTTTAATTGCTGGAAATTAAAAGCATATAAAACTAAAAACCTTAATTAAAAGATTCTCAATTTAGTTCGATCCGGGATTCTCCTTTAGTTATTAAGGAATATCTTTGAACAATAAAAATAGGAGTTACTGCACATGTTCAAAGTATATCGACATCTTTACTTTGTAAATCCTTTTTCATATTTACAATCTTGGAACCGATTTGCCACACTTCCAAACGAGTTTAGAATTGGTTCATCTGATTTCCAAGAACTATGTGATTGATCAAAACATTCAATCACCATTCATGGGTTTAACGGTTCTACCAAAACAAGTTTCGGTTCTACCTCCATGTGGGTACTAGGATTGGTCAAACTAGTTACCAAAAGTTGGTTGACTAGGTACTAGGATCGGTTACCACATATATATGGTATAAATTTGTATTCGGTTGCACAAGTTATAGGATCGGTCACACCAATTACTAAAACTTGTTAACCTAATACAAGGGTCGATTACACATCTTGTGATTAGTCCCAACCAATTTCTAGGATCGGTCACCCAATGACTAGGAATGGTCACACCAATTACAAATATCGATCATACCATCTCAGGTGATTACTTGAGATTGGTTTCACTAATAAAAGTCATACCAATACAAAAGTCAGGCATTATGTATAGTTTTACCAAGATACATAAACAAGTTATGAGCGGTTATAATAAACACACATATTGGTAATCCAAAAATTTGCAATGAATAACAATACCAATAAGCCTAGCGATTTCCCTTTCGATTCATAAAACAAGTTTATGAATTGTGCTTCCTTTAAACGAATGTAAAAACATTGTTTCATAGGAAGAAATCTTCACCCATACCCATACACATAATCACAATAGCATTCATACTATTATGTCGATGTCTTATATATGAAGTTCAAAAGTTAGACGTTATACTTCGTATTGTAATTCCTTAATACTATGTCTAACTAGAGTATAATCATTCGCAGCTTCGCAGTTATGTTTTCAATATGCACGAGTGGAAAGATACGTTAGGAATGAAACAGTTCAAGTCAAATATTACTAACCTCAAGTGGGAGGATGATGTCGTCGTTGTAGCTCTTTACCACTTCACATTCTTCAAGTCTTCATGTAATACTTGTAAGTCTCATATCCTAGTAACTTTCTAGCTAACTTATACGAAGTTGACTCTAGTAAATAATCAAGCGACTATTTAAATGAGTTTTGATTCACTAAAATATGTCAACCAAACTTGACATACCAATGCTTGGTGGGTTCAACCGAGTTATGCTCTAACAATCTCCCCTTTTGTCAATTTTAGTGACAAAACTCTTACATCATATGGATGAAAAAATTACAAGAATTCATTACACATACGCTTGATTCCGAGTTTCAACAACACAATAACATGTATACATTCAATCCATAAATGTCGTTGTTGACATTATAATAACAAAGCTAATACTCCCCTTAAAGGTAAGATAGGTATATTTTCAATCCGCACATCTTTGTTATTCTCTTTGTAGTCCATATAACTACAAGTATCAATATGATATGTTACTCCCCCTTAATCTATGTTTTACTCTTTCGTTAGATATAACTTTTAAGCACCATTGTCCTTTCCTTAGTGATACCAAGTCACTTGTTTACTCCATATATTTCTCCCCCTTTTTGTCACAAAATGATAAAGGTACGAGCAAATAAAGGACAAATCGAAAGGATCTTACAAATCTCAAAAGACTTGCAACCTATAAGAGTTAAGCACGAGGGTTCCACACACCATTTTAGATAACCAATATCAAAACCGAAACTACAAAGTAACTTTGTTTTGATATGTTACCAAGAAACAATTTCCCGAAGCAATTTTCCCTAATAGTTTAGCAAATCAAAAATCAACTAAGCACCTTAGTTCTTTTGCTAAACCGATTGCACAAATACAATCGCTTGTTCGATAAGACCAAAATAAAGATCAGAATTAACTCTAGTTTTCTCATCAGGCTCTAATTATTCGAAAAATAACTTAGACCTTTCACTTTTAAACGAGACAAGTACTAGGTTAGTTAACTAGCATTTCTTGTTAAGGCATTCGATTAGACTTGAATAACCGAAACCTCCACTTTGATAAGTCTAACTAAGATCAAATAACTTAGTTTCTCTTATCCGGAATCGAATTGGACTAAACAATTCATCCCGAAAACCCTTTTTGTTAAGCCATAAACAATTCTTACAAACCAAATAAATCAACTTGCATAATTATTTACCTCAATCGGAAGCAATTGAAACAAACATAGACATTAAAGTATTGCAACTGCACCGAAATTTTGTAAGCCTAAACAATTGATACCAAACCATAAAGCAAGATAACAATGCTTTTTCTTAACCGGAAACAATTGAATCACACACACATCCATACACAAGTAATGGAATAAACATCAATTGTACCGAAATTTTGTTAAGCAAAAGCAATAAATACATGCAATAAAATCAGGCTTTTCTTAAATAGGAAATGATTAACTAACAAATTTGTTACCTCAAGTTCCACATCTTGTTCTCCCCAGAAATATATGTCATTAAGCGCAAGTTCACATTAGAACTCTCCCCCGTTGTGTTGTCATCCTCTCGCCAAAACAAAAGAATAACAACAAGGACCAACCTTTACCAGAGAAAGGTTGAAAACCGGTTTAAACTAATGTGATGCAAAAGTTGAAACTCCGAAACACATATGATTTTATGTTAAACCAAAAGATTCAACATATTGTGACTTTTTCACACATGAGTTTCAATCGGAACCCCTTATGATCCTTTGATAAATCCTACCAACATGGGCTAGAACTTAATCCTCTATCTTGTAGGGAATTGAATTGTGAAACCAACGCAAAAAGAATGAGGTTATTCCGAGTTCGGACGAAGAAGTTATGGGTAAAACAGTTTTACACTCCTTCGTATGGACCTATCACTAGGATCGGTTACAAAATCACTAGTAGTCACTAGGACCGGTTACTAGGATCGGTTACAAGAGTTACTTGTGACGGATCACAACACTAAACTATTTTTGACATAACTTTTGCATACGATGTCCGAATTTAGTGATTTTTGGCTCGTTTTAACCGTAAAAATAAGAGCTACACATTTATGATCAGTAGATATCAACATTATAAACTCAAAATTACCGTTCTATCAAAATCTCAAATATATATAGAGAAAGTATGAGTATGTTGTGATACCAACACCACATTACCGTATTTAGCTTATTAATTTTCCATAATTAGCCTAACTCTTTCCTAGTTTAGGCAGTCTTCAAACTCTAAGTTCTTTTCTTTTTATTCAAGGCTTTGAAGCTATAAATAGCCTAGACGCAGTCTGTTTACACAACAATTAATACAACTCAAGTTATTCTTAAACATACACCTTACAACTTAAGCTGGTGGCTAACCCCCAATTCAAAGGGTTTATCCGGCTCTTCTTCTTCGTTAGAATACAATCCTGTGAAGACTATCTTCACTAAGTTCTATGAAGACTATCTTCACAACTTTTTCTCCTGTGAAGACTACCTTCACAACTTTCTCCAGTGCAAAGGTCAAGAACCCTAACACCTGGATCAGAGCAGGTTCAGATCAATCCCTTAAATCGAACCAATTTTTTTTTCCAATAGCAACTTACACATACAACCTTAAGATGGTACAAGATAGTCTTACTGGTGTATCGCATAAACTTGATACCCTAATTACTACCATGGCCAATACACAGAATCAAGAAGAAGAAAGGAGTAAAAAGAAGAACATCGAGAAGAGACAACTACGTGAAGAAAAGCGCGTTAGTCGTGAGCTGGAATTAACCGAGAACAATCAAACCCTATCAACTACTTTATCAAACAACATGACAACAAATTTGAATAATTTGTCCACGACGTTATCAACCAGTATATCCATGGATTTAACTTCTCACCTCACTCAAAATTTAAACACAGAGCTCACTAATTCGCTGCGAACAGTTTTCACTGAGTTTCTTCCTCAGATACCTCAGCATGTTGACCAAAATAATAGTAATGGTCATAATCGTGGCCCAAATCCTCCACCTCCACCTCCACCTCCGCCGGCAAGAGCTAGTGTCATTAACCTTAAGTTTCGTTTCTTTGAAGGAGAGGATCCTGATGGCTGGATTTTCAACGCTGATCAATATTTTTCGGTTCATACAGCGGATGATGCTCTAAAGATTACTATCGCTGCTGCTAGTTTGAAAGGTGATACAAACGTCTGGTATCGTTGGAAACAGACAAAGATCACGATAGTTACATGGGAAGAATTCTTCTCTCATTGTTCGTGCTAGGTTTGCTCCTGCAAAGTTTGTTGATGCTCGGCTAGCCATTAGCATAATCGATCAGAAAGGGTCAGTACGTGAACATATTCCTGAATTTGAACGGCTGTTAAATTTTGTTGATTTTCCAGAGGATTATTGATTAATTGCTTTATTCGCTCATTAAAACCTCATATTGGATGTATGGTTAAATTGCTTGCACCACAAACTTTAACTGAGGCTTTTACTAAGGAAATTCACCAAGAAGAGGTGTATGCAACTACTAGGTTTGGACCAAGACAACCTTATGTCCTCCTCATGTCAGGCCTGCTGCTAATGTTCAACCTATTCCGTATAAAAAAGTTGCTTTTACGCCGGGTGCTAGACGACTTTCATTAGATGAACAGAAAGAAAGACATGCACAAGGTATTTGCTTTAACTGTGATGAACTATTTACACCTACTCACGTTTGTGTTAATCCCAGATTGACTATCTTAGTTGTTGCTGAAATGGATGTTGATGTCGAAGTTGTTCATGAGAAACCTACAGACAATATCCTTGTCACTACTGATATTGAACCAGTTGAGTCTGAGCCCAAAATTACACTCCATTCTCTTTTGGGTACTCATTTTCCTAGAACAATGCGTATCTCTGGGTTTACTAAAGGTCAAGCTTTAACAATTCTTGTTGACTCGGGTTCTACACGTAATTTTCTTCATCTAAAGGTAGTCAAGCAGTGTGGTTATCCTATATGCTCCACAGATGCTGACTTACGTGTGACGGTTGGTGATGGTGGTCAGATAAGTACTCAAGGATCTTGTTCTAATATTCCAATTCAGTTACAAGGATACAATTTTAATTCTGATTTTCACCTATTGCCTATTAGTGGATGTGATGCCGTGTTGGGTGTCCAATGGTTGCGTACATTAGGTGAAATCTCTTGGGATTTTACAGCTTTAACTATGAAGTTCAAATTCTAGATGCTGACATTGTTTTGGTGGGTAACAACGTCCCAACTGTATGATGATGGATAGTATACCCATGCAACGCTTATTACACAATGAGCATTTTGGAATTCTGTTCCAATTATGTGAATTTAATGCATCGACAACTGAATTACCTGTCGAGCTACCACCTGAAATTAAGAAATTATTGTCAACATATTCAGACATATTTCAGTGTCCTGATTCACTACCACCTTCACGACAACATGATCACCATATTCCTTTATTAGTCGATTCTTCTCCGGTTAATGTTCGACCATATAGGTACCCTCATTTTCAGAAGAATAAGATTGAAAAAATAGTTGCTGAGTTAAAAGAAGCTGGATTAATCCGTCCTAGTTCCAGTCCCTTTTCGTTTCCAATTTTAATGGTCCGTAAAAAGGATGGTACTTGGAGAATGAGTGTCGAGTATCGTGCATTAAATAAAATTATTATCAAGGATCGGTTTCCTTTTCCTATGGTTGATGAACTTTTGGATGAGTTACACGGTGCGTGCTTCTTTACAAAGATGGATTTACGATCTGGTTATTATCTGATTCATCTCTTCGATCCAGATATTGCTAAGACTGCTTTTCGGACACACGACGACAATTATGAGTTCTTGGTCATGCCTTTTGGACTTTCCAATGCTCCAGCTACATTTCAAAGCTTGATGAACGATATATTCAGACCTCATTTACGCAGGTTTGTGCTCGTTTTTTTAATGACATCTTGGTATATAGTAACAGTCTTTCTGAGCATCTCAAGCATTTATCCATTGTGTTTGATATTTTACGTTCTAATCAACTGTTCGTGAAAGAGTCTAAGTGCACATTTGCTCAATCTTCTGTGGACTATCTAGGCCATGTTATCTCATCTGATGGAGTTTCAGTTGAAGATGATAAAATCAAAAGTATTATATCGTGGCCCATTCCTAACACAGTTAAAGAACTCAGAGCATTTCTGGGTTTAGCCAGTTATTATCGCAAGTTTGTCAAGAATTTTGGCATTATAAGTAAACCTTTAACTCAGTTATTGAAGAAAGATGCTTTTGTTTGGAATGATGCCGCTACATTTTCATTCAAATTACTGCAGCTTGCTCTTATTAAAACTCCTGTCTTCGCATTACCAGATTTCACAGAGGATCTTTATCTTGAATGTGATGCACCTGGTGGTGGTTTGGGCGCCGTATTAATGCAGTCTGGCAGACCTATTGCTTACTACAACAAGACGCTCTCTGGTAAGAATTTGAATCTTTCAGTTTATGACAAGGAAATGTTAGCAGTCGTGTCTGTTGTTCAGAAATGGCGACCGTATTTAATGGGGAGACATTTTAAGATATATACGGATCATAGGAGTTTGAAGTATTTTCCGGATCAAAAATTATCATCCATGGAACAGCAAAAATGGCTATCCAAATTGTTGGGATATGACTATGAGAATTTTTTTCGACATGGCAAAGAGAATGTAGCTGCTGATGATTTATCTCGTCTTTCAAGTCCTCAACTTGCTTCACTCTCAACACCTATTATCACTGGTATACATGACATTATCAATGAATGTCATCAGGACGATGAATATGGATCATTAATTGCTAGTTTGCGTACTAATCCTGAATTCAAACGCAATTATACTTATGTTGATGGCATGTTAAAGTATAAACAAAGGATTGTAGTTGTTCCTTCTTCTTCTTGGTGTTCTAAATTACTTGAAGAATTTCACACAACTCCAATGGGGGGACATTCATGCTATTTAAGAACCTTCAAGAGACTGCAACAAAATTTATATTGGAAGGGAATGAAACATTCAGTTAAAGAGTTCATTGATCGTTGTGACATCTGCCAACGCAATAAAACTGAATCGATATCTCCTCCTGGACTATTGAATCCTTTACCTATTCCTGCTGACGTATGGCTTGATATTTCAATGGATTTCATCGATGGGTTTCCATTATCTGAGAGAAAAATCTCAATTTTGGTTGTTGTTGATCGGCTTTCGAAGTATGCGCATTTTATTGCTTTGTCTCATCCTTATTCTGCCAGCATAGTTGCACAAGTATTTGTACGGGAGATAGTTCGTTTACATGGGATGCCAAAGAGTATTGTCGGTGATCGAGATGCGATATTCATGAGAAATTTTTGGACTGCATATTTTTCTTTATAAGGCACACAACTATGTCACAGTACAGCGTATCATCCACAATCAGATGGTCAGACTGAAGTTACTAATTGTACTCTAGAGTGCTATTTGTGTTGCTTTGCTGGTATGAAGCCAAAAGATTGGTTTAAATGGATTCCATGGGCAGAATGGTGGTATAACACAAGCTTTCATACTGCTATTCGATGACTCCATATAAGGCTTTGTATTGTAGACCTCCTCCAACAATTTTATCGTACTTACCAGGTTCTACTCCAGTACATGATGTTGATATTAATCTCCAAGCCAGAGATCACACTCTTAAACTTTTGAAGTCTCCCTTGTATGAAGCTCAAGATCGGATGGAGAAATATGTTGATTCCCACAGAACTGAACGTAGCTTTGAGATTAATGACTGGGTTTATTTGCACCTACATCCATATCGGCAAACAACTGTTGCTAGTCAATCTTTTTCGAAGCTCTCTCCTCGATTTTACGGCCCCTTTCAAGTCATAGAGAAAATTGGAAATTTGGCTTATAAATTGGAGCTTCCTACCACCAGTCGTATTCACCCTGTTTTTCATGTTTCTCAATTAAAACAGAAACTAGGAGCATCTGTCAACGTTGTTGCTGTTTTGCCAGATATTATAGATTATGACAAATGGGAACCATCTGTAGTTTTGAAACGACGGATGCACAAGAAAGGTACTCATGTTGGTACTCAATGGCTTGTGCAATGGAAGAACCATCCTGAAGATGATGTAACTTGGGAAGACGCTGACGATTTTATTGCACGATTTCCAAAATATAAGACTTGAGGACAAGTTTGTTTTCCAAGGGGGTGGGATATTGTAATATGAACACCACATTACCGTATTTAACTTTATTAATTTTCCATAATTAGCTTAAATCTTTCCTAGTTTAGGCAGTCCTTAAACTCTAAGTTCTTTTATTTTTATTCAAGGCTTTGAAGCTATAAATAGCCTAGCCGCAGTCTGTTTACACAACAATTAATACAACTCAAGTTATTCTTAAACATACACCTTACAACTTAAGTTGGTGGCTAACCCCCAATTCAAAGGGTTTATCCGGCTCTTCTTCTTCGTTAGAATACAATCCTGTGAGGACTATCTTCATAATCATGTGAAGACTATCTTCACAAAGTTTTCTCCTGTGAAGACTATCTTCACAACTTTCTCCAGCGCAAAGGTCAAGAACTCTAATAGAGTATAGAAGAGAATAAATCTCCCTAAAGATGTTAATTATTCATATAATAACCGAGAGATCATGTGCTCAGTTTTCATGTGTTTCCTCACCTTTCAAGAGATTGAGCACCAAGGTGAGCATGCACATTCTAACACAACTAGGCCGTGTTTATTTGAGCCTTGTCTTCTTTGTCACTAGGGACTAAGACAGAATCACTCTTGACCTCTAGATTGATTTGTTTTCTCTTGTTCCATCTCTTGTTTTTCTTCTTTGACTTGTGATGAAGAGTGTCATTATCGCGACGTTTACTAGTACAAGAGATTTCAGATATGATGTCTTTCTTTAGTATTTCAAGAAAACTCTTATAATTATTGTCACCAATAATTAACAGCTGAGAGTCATTCTTGTGACTAACTTTTGGTCCCTTCTTGGCATTGGAGGACTTTGGGAACCATTTAGAGTTGGGTTTCGCAGGAGCAGCTTTCTCCTTCATACCATTAGGATCATTGTCCTTTTGGATATTTTGCGAAATAACCTTTCTCCAATTTGGAACATCAGATCTTGTCTTTGTATTTACAAAGTCATGTCTTTTTCTATGTTCGGGTCTTTTATGAGATGACCTTGTCGAGCGATAGGCAAAATTTGAACTATCATTATAATCATTCTTTTTCCTAAACTTAGGATAATAGTAATCTGAGTTCTTTCCGGGAGAAAAATTACCCAATTTGTTTGATACAAAAGAAAGTGCATCTTCCATCTTACGAACTTTGCATCCCCATTGCAAGTGCCCTTTATTACCACAACAATAACAATCCTTAGTAACATAAGGAGTATGAGTTTTAATATTACTCCCTCCGTCCTAAAATTTCTGCCATCTATTTTATTTCCGTTTGTCCTAAAATACTTACCAGCTTCTATTTATAATCATATTTTTTAGTCAAACTCTCAAATATATCCTTTAGTTTTTTATAATTATAAAGTTATTTTTAAATATAACCAATCTAAATCTTAAATGATATATTCCTCGATAGGAAACAAATCTACTAAATCAATCTGTAAAGATTTTTATTTTTATCTTCTATTTTTACATTTTTATAAATAATAAAATTATCAAATATGTATTCTTCTTGCATACTTCTTAATTCATCTACTCCTTTTAATATTGGTAATAACATAGCATTTAATAGGGGTATCTTTGTACACTCCTTCGGTCTCCTTAATATCTTGACTTAGTCAAAGCGGACTAATAATTTAGGACGGAGGGAGTACCTTTTTGTGGATCCACTTGCCTTGGAGCTCGACGATTTTTCTTATTATTATTAATCTTCTTCTTCTTCTTCTTCTTCTTCTTCTTATTCTTATTCTTCTTCTTATCTATGTTCAACATTGTTGCTTTCTTAATATTAGCGGAGGTGCCTCCGCTGGTTGTCGTACTTGAGGAGTATGGTTGAACATGATTCTTAGGCTTGACTGGTTTTACTTCTTTATAAGAAATATGAGCATTTTTTACATCAGTGGAATCCTCTGGTTTAGAAGAATTTTTAGCTTTAACAAATTTTACCTCTTTACTAATATTTGAAGCATTTATTTCCTTATAGCCCAATCCTCGTGTATCATGATGATTTCTACTTGCTTCTAACATTGAGGTTAAATTGTTTGAGCTAGCATTGAACTTTTTAAGGTCCAAATTTTCTTCTTCCAACATCTTGATTTTATCAAGAGCACTAGCTAGATCATCCTTAAGGCATTTTTCTTGTGAAGGATATTCACTTTCTTTCTCTTCAAAATTCTTTTGTTGAGAGTTAATCCTTACATCAGATTCAATAAGTTTATCTTCCAACAAGTGTACTTTTTCAAAATCCGTATCACGATCTTTCTTAAATAATTTTGTTTGAGAAAGACTAGCACATAATTTGTCTTTAAGACTCTGTATTTGTTGTGAGAATTTTTCTTTCAGCAAGTTCTGCTCTTCATCGAGATTCTAAAACTTTAAAGTTAAATCTCGTTCTCTTTCAAGTGCTGAAACAAGTTCATTAGAACAAAAAAGAAATTGTTTGCTCAATTCCTTTAGTCCAGATATTTTTACACTTGATCTTTCATCAGAAATGTTAAGCATGGAACTCAAAAAATTCTCGTCACCAAAAAGAGATTTTTCAAAGTCTGAATCATTGATTGCGAATACAGGGCTTAACTTAATCTCGTCTAGAGAACCTTCAAACTTATTCTCAGAAGAGCAAGTAGAACTTGATGAAGAAGCCCCTTTTAAACATTTCTTAAAACCAAAACTTCCAATGTCTTGTGATATGTTAACTGAGTCTTTCTTTAGTTTTCGCTCTCGCTTAACTTTACTTTGACTCATGTCTTATAGGTTGGATCGCATCAAACATAGATTGTTAGATCTTTTTGTGTTTGCCTGCTCTGATACCAATTGAAAAGACGAGGGTACCCAAATATACCTCAATCTAAAACTTTTCCACCTATAAGTCCTTACTCCGAAAGTGATTGTCTATGGACTGAGTCGAGACAATACAACGAATTGGTTCACACTTCGTGTAATCGTTTATGGATACGAGATCGAGACAATACAATAAAGAAGTATGATTACTTGATAATAGGTTCGGACTTAACCAAACACTATAGGATTGCTATCAAGTAATTAGGAATTAACGTTTGTGTATTTTACTTCTAATTATAATAAAAACAATTATAATTGCGGAAATAGAAAAGTAAAAGACACAACAAGATTTTGTTAACGTGGAAACCGCAAATGCAGAAAAACCTCGGGACCTTGTCCAGAATTGAATACTCTCAGGATTAAGCCGTTATACAAAATCTAAACCAACTTCTTATAGTTGAGACCAAGCAACTAAACCTATAATTCACCTAGTTCCCTCAGTATCCCTGCGCCTCCAACTTGTAATAAGTCATGCACTTGGAACAATTCCTTTGGTTCGTATTCCAAACAGTAAAGGAACAACAAATCTATTCGGTAACAACTCTTTTCAAACAACGTGATATGAGTTTGACAAAAGGCTCTTCCGTTTATCCCAATAAACTCATTTGTCAGGTTCTTAGATCTATCTATTCAACAACTGCCAAAGTAATTGTCTAGACTATGCAATCGATACTCTTAAGCACAAAGAATTGTATTGACGCCGATCTACTCAACTAATCAATCAAGGTTATCACAAAGATAAACCGATTATAGTTGGATCCCCAGCCGATCAAGTTTTGTGCACACCAAAGATTATGAACTCAAATAAGAAATCTTTTTTTGTCTTCAAATCTTCTTAGATCTTCAATAAACACCTGCACACAATCAACTTGAATCTCTTGTGATCAATCACACACAGAACCGAGTCTGTTAACAATGAATTATCACAAGACATCTTTAGATCTACAAACAGTCTAAAGATCCCCGTCAAAACTTCAATCTATTTTGAGTGAATCTTATATCAGAAGAGAAGATTCTCAAGCATAAACAAACTAGGTGCAATCAAAGTTCAACCACTGTTAGTCAATGATAAGCATATAAATGCTACATTTTATACCCATATTTATATTAGCTAGGATACAATATTTTAGTTATTAATACTATTTTAGTGCTTTTGTAGAAAGTACAAGTGAATTCGATTATCCAGCGAATAAACAACAAAATGTGAGACTTAATAGTGTTTGCGACGAAAATGGCAAAATGTGGTTGGCCTGGTACTTCCATATATCAGCAACCACAATGATAAAATGTGGTTGGCCTGGTATTTCCATGTATCAGCAACCACAATGATCAAATATGCTGGCCTGGTATTTCTATATATCAGCAGCACTTATTATGTTGGCCTGGTATTTCCATGTATCAGCAGCCGGGTTGGCCTGGTATTTCCATGTATCAGCAACCACGATGTTGAAATGGGGTTGGCATGGTATTTACATGTATCAACAACCACAATAATGAAATGGGGTTGACCTGATATTTCCATATATCAGCAACCATAATGATGAATTGTAGCTGACCTGATATCTCCATATATCAGCGGCATGGAATCGCTTTACTACTTGCACATCAAAGTGGAAACAAAGAACTGTCTTTGTTTGTTCAAGTAGGTGAAGCCTAGTGGGTGAATATTTTGTGGACGATGTGTCCATTTCTCCACCACATGTCTGTGTGGTTTGTGGCAAGTGATATTTAATAAAGAAAGAGAAAAGGTTCTCAGTTTCAACCTTCTCCGAGCAGCAGCAGTTCGAGCATTTTCTTTGGTGGAATTTCAAGCAGCTGCCGATGTCGTCATCACCAGTTTCAATGGTGCCGAGATGGAGCTCATGCTATTCTCCCAAAATCAGAAGCTGAAGTGAACGAAGATAACAGATAGCGCGCCACGGAATGATAGCTGAGGTTCATTAGCCATTAACAATCTCGTTACAGAACAGCAGCAACAATGAGTTTATGCATGGCCCGAGTTTGGAGACTACACAGAAGTCGAGAATGGATTGGCAAAGTAGCTGGTGAAGAGAGATCTGTGAATGCAAAAGAGAGACTGTTCTTGGACTCGGTACTGGCATGGATTTGTAAGAAGCCGGTGCTGGATTATGTTGGATTCTCGAACTCATGGCAGTGGTAGAGCTGTTGCTGCCAGTCGAGAAACTACAGCCAATGGTGTTTGCTGATGCCTCAGTCCATAATGGAAGAAGTGGATGGATGGAATGTTGAGAAGTCTTGGACATAGATGGAGAAGAATGTGGTGATAGTCGGTGTTAAGCTGTCGCAGCCGACTGACGTGTATTAATTGGAGTTGTTTTGGGGGTTCTCTTCTTAAGTTTTGAATTTGAATACTATTTCTCAACTGAGAAATGATTGGCAGCAACAACGAATGAAATTAAGATTGTTGATGGTCATATGGACTTGAAGCTGGTGATTATTTGCCATGGAGTTGATATTGTGTCCGGATTTGGCAGCTGGAGTTTATGCAGACATGAATGGTGATACAGGCAACATGGATTTGGTTGAGCTTCTGTACCAAAGTGGGTGACCGAGATTGAAAAGGATCAGCTTGATATATGTTGTTGATTCTTGTCACGTGTTGTGATCAAGTTCATGATGGAGGAATTAGATGGTTGAAACAATGGTTGATATATAGAATGGATTTGCATGGGCTGTGTGATCGATTAGAAGGTGGTGCAGATAGCTAGCTATGGGTTACTTTCGAATGAATCAATGGTGTTGGCTGTACTGGTTGTGGGGTTTTGTAGTGGACGAGAGAAGAAGGCAGCAAAGAGCCTCAATTTGGTTGCTCCCCGGAGGAGGAAGACAGAAGACGGAGTAGCTTCAATGCTCCATGCAACTGCAAAGAATTAGAAGTCGTGTTTACTGTTAACTCGGTTAAGCTATAGCCGAGTCGGAGGAGGATGATTGATGAGCTGTGCGATCGTGGGCTTTGGTAATGGTTTGAATTAGGGGAACTAGGAATTACTGGCTAGTTCAGAAATGAGGGAACCGGTTACTGGCTAGTCCACTCCCAGAATTGATTTATCCGCTGGTCCAAAAACATGTTTTTGGACCAGAAACTTTATCCCCTAGTCCATCCACGTGCGGTTGACACAAGACCAGCTTTCAAATATTCCCAACATACCCTTCTGCAACTCAAAGTGACGAACATAAAACCAAGTCAGTTTCTTTCCTCTTTTTTTCTTCTCAGATCGGTTTCTCTCACTTTGCGTTTTGGATAGAATCAATTTCTGGTACTGTTTTTCAATCATCTTCATCTGACCTTCGAAGTAGGTTCTTCTGAGTTTCGAATTAGGTCATCTGAGCTTCGAACCAAGGTATTTATCCTTTCAATCATCCTCTTATGCTGTTGTTCTAGAAATCTTGATGAATAATTAGGTTTATTCTGATCCGATTTCTATCAGGATAATTGTATATGATGTACATTGTTATCTTTTTATGATTTCTTTTTATGATTTCTGTTTTATGATGATTTACAATGTCAATTCAGTTTCTAAGTAATTTCCGTTCGTTTTTTAAGTAATTTTCGTGATTTTTGTGTGTTTCAATTAGGTATTAGCTTCGAATTAGGTTTATCTCAGATTCGAACAAGGTATGATTTCTTTTTATGATTTCTGTTCTGTTTTTTGTAATCTGATTTTTGTATTTTCTACGTTTTTCTGTTGATGTTCTGTTTAGTTTCATTAGACAGATCGTGTAGTATGTATTACCAATACATACTGCATATAGCATGCTCTCTTTTCATTCTGCAGTAGATGCCAATACATATGAATATGAGTCGGTACATGCCAATACGTACTGCGTATAGCATGCTCTCTTTTCATCCTACAGTAGATGTCAATACATATCAATATGAGTCAATACATGTCAATACGTACTGCATATAGCATGCTCTTTTTCATCCTACAGTAGATGCCAATACATATCAATATGAGTCAGTACATGTCAATACGTACTGCATATAGCATGCTCTCTTTTCATCCTGCAGTAGATGCCAATACATATCAATATGAGTCAGTACATGTCAATACGTACTGCATATAGTATGCTCTTTTTCATCCTGCAGTAGATGCCAGTACATATCAATATGAGTCAGTACATGTCAATACGTACTGCATATAGCATGCTCTCTTTTCATCCTGCAGTAGATGCCAATACATATCAATATGAGTCAGTACATATCAATACGTACTGCTTATAGCATGTCAATACAAAGACTCTTTTTGTTTCATCTCAGTACATGTCATTTTTTACAGGGTTAACATGTCTGACGTTGCTCCCAAACCAGACTTCTCCATATATTCTCATGTATACCATAAGCAATATCATTTTGCATATGAGGTTACATCGTTTTCAACTTTAGAGGATTTGAAATTTTGCATCTGTAATATGTGGAGTTGGTTGACTCCATCGACTATTCTGGTTAACTATTTCCAGAATCAAGCGATAGTTCCTATTCTTGCCGATGTAACACTCCAGGGCATCTTTGCATTACATTCTTCAAAGCAAACAACTTTCTTTGATTTGCACGCGGATGTAATTTCAAATGGCGCATCTAGGCGTATGGAAGTTGACAGTAATGCAGACTTAGTTGTCAGTGCAAAGAATAGTTATTTGAAAGAAGGTAAAGAAGCCCCAAGAGTGTTTTTTTCAGATGGTTGGGATAAGATTTTTGATGATACAGATCAATTATTCTATGGTGGTGTTGATGCCGTACGTATAGCATGCCAAAAATACTACATGAGAACTGGATATGAGGTAATTAAGAAGAAGAATGACCTTGAGAGATTCACCGCCGTATGTAGTGTGAAAGGTTGTTCATGGAAGCTTCACGCAACTTCCATTGGTAGTTCTATTGATGTTTTTAAGATAAAGGAATATGTGGGAAGGCACACCTGTGGTGGTGGTTATATGTTGAAGAATCCAAGAGTTACAAAAAAACTCATGAACAGTCTAATTCATGAGATGGTCAGGCACAACCCTCGCATAACACCAGCAGAGATCATAGATTATCTTAAAGTTGGTGGTGGCATCGAAATCCAGTATCACAACGCATATCATGCAATTGAGTTGTCGCATAAACATATTTTTGGTAATGATGTGAAGTCGTACACTGATCTTGCTTGGTGGGTGAATGTTGTTAGGGAAACAAACCCTGGGTCATTTATTGATTTCGATTTAATTGATGCTACAAAAAGATTCAACAGACTTTTTGTTTTCTTTGGATCTTGTATAGAGGGATATAAACTATGCCGTCCCATGATTTTCTGTGATTGTACATTTCTCACTGGAACTTTTAAAGGAGGTCTCATGGCAGCAACATGTCTTAATGGCAATCAAGATAACTGGTTCTTTTTTTTTTTGATATGTAGTGTTTGGTAGTTAGATCACTCATATTGACCTTACTTCACTATCTGACAATGAGTATTAACCATACTACATACTACATATTGACCTTACTGAGTATGAGATAAACCATACTGCATGTCAAAATGTAGTGTCAATCAGTTGCTTAACATGTCATTATGTAGTGTCAGGTTTTCACATATCAACAAAGAGGTAAACCATACTGCATGTCAATATGTGGTGTCAATATTAGTTGCTTAACATAACTAGTAATTCTTTTTTGCAGGGTTTTATCCGCTTGCGTTTGCTTTAATACCTGGTGAAGACAATATCAGCTGGGAATGGTTTTTCAAGAAACTGAATGAGGCTTTGAATGATGATCGCCCAATCACTTTTATGACTGACCGAGGTGAAGGGTTGGTTAAATATATTCCCAAAGAGTTCTCTGATTCTCATCAAAGATATTGTTACTTCCATTTGGACAAAAACTTACCTATCGCAAAGTCTGAAAAAAAGTATAAGGAAGTGACTGATGCTTTCCGAAAGGCGACATATGCTCTTTCTCCTGCAACATACGAGGAAGGTCTTCAAGAAATGGTTAATTTGGGAAGGCCTTGGGTTGCTGACTACTGCCGCAACATTCCAAAAGAAAAGTGGTCCAGTGCTTTCTTCAAGGGCTGTAATTATGGTTACTCTTCATCTAACGTTGTTGAATCGTTCAATAGCTGGATTAAAAAAGTGAAGAAATTACCTGCGCGTGCGTTCGTTGACTCGATCAGGTTTGTATCAGTTTCCTTAGTCACAGTACAAGCTTATATTAGTTTTCTTTTTGTAACAATATTAGCATATATGTTCTGTTAATCTACGTATATTTTTAGTATAATAGACTTGCTATTCCCTTGTCGTGTAGGCTATGTATGATGGAAATGATGTCAGAACGTCGTGAAGGGAGTCTCTTGATGGACCCAAAAATGCTAACCCCTACGTATCAAGTCTTGCTTGAACTACACATCCAAATTGGCTGTCCCTGGAAAGTTAGCCAGTCAGATGCTAATCGTTATGAAGTGCATTCTCCAAGGTTAGCGTTTACCCCTAATCTCTATCATCTGAATGTTATTTACTTTCTCTTTCTTTTTTTTAAGTACCATGTTTCTGTGAGAACATATTAATATGTACTGTGTATATTAGGTGTACAGAAAAATAACATATGAATATGTACTGTGCAGATGGTAGATCTAGAGAGAAAAACTTGTACTTTCCAACGATGGCGCGTTTATGGTTTTCCATGCTCGCACGCTACTGCAGCTATTACTAGATCTGGAGGAAGGATTCTTGATTACGTTGAAGATTATTTCAAAGTTACCACTTTTCGTAAGCTATATTCAATAGCTATTAGACTCGTTCCTAACCACGACAGGTATGTGTCTTTAATCAGTACATTTTCATATTTTGCATAGCAATATGTAATGATAGATACCACTTACACATGTAATAGCAATTGAAACTGTCAACATAAACCTACTTACATATGGATGTTACATACTGATATGTAATGGTAGATACCACTACATTTTTTGATATTTGTTTTTTCAGGAACAATATACTGTGTACATATTCATATGTAGTTGTGGTTCATTCCATTTATATGATACTGTTTTTTTCTCACAGGCCCGATGAGTATCACGTAGACGATACCGTTCTCCCAGCAGAAGTAATTAGGGCTCCACCAGGAAGGAAAAAGGGGAAACGTATCAAGTCTGCATATGAGACTAGTAGAAAATCTGTCAAATGTTCAAACTGTAATTTGAAGACTCATCACTACAAGGCAACATGCAATCTTATCTGAAAGTATGAACTTTCTGAAGAATGATTTTGTGTCAGGTATGTATTTCATTCAGATACATATTAATGTCTTAATTAAGTAAGTATGTTACAATACAATGTACTTTTAAGCAAGTAGTGTTCTGATTTCTCTTTTTCTTTTATCACAGGCTTGAACGTGCAGCAGAATGTTATATCGATGATGTTGCCAGATTCCTTTTCCACAATTCTTTCCTCTAGCCCTTGTTCTATTCTACCGTTTTTCTTTTTGATTTTTTCAGTACCAACTGAATTTGGTTAATAAGTATTTCATTTACAGTACTTACATTACAAGTGTACTGAAAATACTGTTTTTGTTGTTTCTTAGAACATCTTTTGGTTTTTGAAACATTATAAGTCTATCAAAATGTAGTTATTGTGTTACTTTTGATCTTTTCGAATAATGAAATATGTTGTTAAGTTTATCAAAATGTCAGTATCTATCACTAGTAGTGAAGTATTTACATACTGAAATTACATGTCAGTATTGTAGTGTTAGTATCTTCCACTACATACTGATATGTAGTGGTTGTAGTGTAACCATACTAGATGTTTGTAACAAGAAAACAATCAAATATGTACTGGTTTGTGGTTTAACCATCTTCCACTAAGATTATTTATAACATATCATAATTACAATTCCACAAAAACTTTTGTGGTTTCAATCAGGTTAGTACATATTAAAGAAAAAAATCAGTACTTACTGATATGTAGTGTGTAGGATCAGAATCTCGCAACAATTATGTCTCAGCGAAATTATCAATGGTATTGCACAATAGCGTCGCAGAACAATTTCAGAAACGACGTCAGTAAGGATCATGAGAAAGATGTGATAGTCGTGCGAAAATTAGAGAGCTTGCGAAGTTAACATTTGTAAGGTTGCGAGAATGTCGCAATCCATATCCGAAAATAAAGGACAGATTAGCTGTCATCCACTATGTATTTCCTTATAAATAGTCATCGAGTTGTAAAGGAGGGAGAGATCTTTTTTGAGTAAGAAACGAGTAAATAGGAGAGAGAAATGTAGAATCAGAATCTCGCAACAGTTATGTCTTAGCGAAGTTATCAATGGTATTGCACAAAAGCGTCGCAGAACAATTTCAGAAACGACATCAGCAAGGATCATGAGAAAGATGTGATAGTCTCGCGAAAATTAGAAAGCTTGCCAAGTCAACATTTGTAAGGTTGCGAGAATTCGCAAACCATATCCGAAAATAAAGGACAAATTAGCTGTCATCCACTATGTATTTCCCTTATAAATAGTCATCGAGTTGTAAAGGAAAGGGGAGATCTTTTTTGGAGTGAGAGACAAGTAAATAGGAGAGAGAGAGTTCAGAATAAAGATCATTCTTGATCTTCTTTATTTTCCTTGTCTTGTAAGAACATTCAGAATTCAATCAATAAAATTAAGAGCGTTAACCTAAATGAGCTGATCAACAATGAAATCATATGAGGGGTGTAGTGTAGGATTTCCTGCAACTATATAATGGCGCTAGAAACAGGGAGATTGAAGATCGAAAGTTGAAGATTGTTGATTGAGAAGGTTCAATCAAGAAAGTGATTAAACAAATCAGTGAATCAGTTAGAGGAAAGATGAATAGAATTAATGAAAATGGCAAAAAATTGGAGTGTAATATGATAACAAAAAGTTTGGTTAATGAATTCTATGAAAACATCAAAGGAAGAATACATAAACGAAATTTTGAAGGAAAGAAAATTATGGCGGTAGAAAAAACTTCACCTTTGAAAGATTGGGAAAAGCAAAGAATTGTGTTCATGGAAGAAGAAATACCAAAAGAAAATTTGAACCATACATCTCCATTGGTCATCACAGTGCCTATTACACGAAAAAAGAAGGATACAACATTAAAATCCACAGGAGAATGGATGTTGAACAGAACTTTAATTGATACAGGAAGTTCAGTTGATATAATATTTTATCATGCATTTCGGGGAATGGGATTTAAAGATGAAGAAGTGTTCAATTCAACATATTTTGTTCACGGCTTTGGAAAATCCGCAACAAAACCTAAAGGAGAAATAGTGGTACGAATTCCACTTGGAGAAACCGAAACACATGTGACATTGTGCGTGGTGGATATGGAATCGCCATATAATATGTTATTAGGAATATCATGGATACATGCGATAAAAGTTGTGGTATCAACGTTGCATCAATGTATTAAATTCCCCACTCCAAGTGGAATAGGTGAAATCCGAGGAGATGTTGACAATGCGAAATTATGTCATCAAATTGAAGTAAGGCGTTATGAAGAACAAGCAAAAAGGAAGCAATTTCGCAGAAAATTGGTAAAGGAAGCAAAGAAGGAAGAAGAATTTAGAGTATATATGATAAGGGAGAAAGAAGGCAAAGGAATACCCAGAGAAATTTCGGAAGAAGGAGAAGGATCCATAAAAGCAATTAAAGAACCCACGCCAATGGGAGAACCTAAACCCAGTTACACTTCCGCAGAACCAACAAAAGAAATAAATGTTGGGATTGAAGAGGAGCCTCTAGTGTTGAGAATTGGAACCAAAATGGATAAAGAACAAGAAGAAAGAACTGTCAATTTACTGCGAGAATATAAAGATATTTTCGCAGGAAACATGGATGAGATACCAGGAATAGATCCAACAATTGCTTGCCACAGACTGGAGATTAACAAAAATGTGAGACCATTTAAACAGAGAATAAGAAAAATCGCAACAACTTACCATTCCCAAATAGAAGAAAAGTTACGGAAAATGCTGGAGGCAGGAATTATAAGAGAATCCAAATACCCAGAATGGATAGCGAATATGGTCATTGTCCCAAAGAAAAACAAGGGAATCAGGATTTGCATAGATTCCACTGATTTGAACAAAGCTTGCCCTAAAGATAGTTTTCCGTTACCCGATATTCCTCAAATGGTGGAATCTGCAGCGGGAAATGATAGGGTATCATCTTTAGATGGGTACAAAAGGTATAACCAAATTCCTCTCGTTGGAGAAGATCAAGAACATACTACTTTCTTTGCCCCTAGAGGTTTATATTGTTATACGAAAATGCCGTTTGGTTTGCGAAATGCGGGAGCAACATATCAAAGAATGGTAGAGAAGGTGTTCGCAAAATGGATACACAAAACATTACAAGTATACGTGGATGACATGTTGGTAAAGAGTAAGGAATCTAAAGACCATGTACAAGACTTGAGGGAGATTTTTGAACAAATGCGGCAGTATAACATTAAATTGAATCCCGAGAAGTGTACTATTGGAGTTGCATCGGGAAAACTTTTAGGCTACATTGTATCAAAGGAAGGAATACAGGTTGACCCGGAAAAAGTGCAAGCAGTTCGTGACATGCCAACACCAGCAACAATAAAAGATGTACAAAAGTTGAATGGGCTTCTAGCTTCGCTGGGGAGATTCATCTCGCGATCATCAGACAAATACAAATATTTTTTCGATATACTCAAGAAGGGTGCGAAATTTAAATGGAGTAATGAATGTGAAAAGGCTTTTTCAAGGAATCAAAGAACATCTTATGAATACAACTATTTTACAAAAGGCAGAACTAGGAGAAGAATTATTGATTTACCTTGCGACAACGTCGCATGCATTAAGTGTTGTATTATTGCGAGTAGACGCAAGAGTGGAGAAACCCATTTATTACATTAGCAAAACTCTTAATACCGCGGAGAAGAATTACTCAAAGATTGAAAAGTTAATCTTAGCATTAGTTTATGCATCATTTAAGCTCCGCATATACTTTCAAGCACACAAGATAAAGGTATTAACAAAAGTACCAATTGAATCAGTGATGAAGAATTCTAAAAGATCAGGAAGGGTAGAGAGATGGAATGCACAAGTAGGCCATTTTGATATTAAATATGAAGTTTTGTCTTCACAAAAATCATAAGTGGTTGCGGATTTCTTGGCAGAATTTCCTTTAGAAGAAGATGAAGCAGTAGAATAAATGATGGATGTAGAAGACGAACATGGAGATCCAAAAGATTTATTAACATAACCAAATAGATGGGAAATACTGGTAGATGGATCATCAAATGAAGAAGGAAATGTAGTTGGAATTGTTTTAATTTCGCCAGAAGGAATAAAGATGACTTTTTCATTCAGTTTGGAATTTGAGTCCACTAATAATGAAACAGAATATGAAGTTGTGATACATGCATTAAAATTCGCAATAGAAATGAAACTAGAAAATGCCAGGATCACTAGTGATTCGCAGCTAGTTATTCGCCAAATAAAAGGAGAGTATACTACAATTGAACCATCCCTGAAGAAATAGAAGAAGCTGGTTGAAGAATTGTCAGCGAAAATCCCAAAAATAAAATGGAGGCACATTTCAAGAAAGGATAATAGACTCGCAGACGCTTTTGCTTTTATCTCAAGTATGATGACAGATCCAACTGCGAGATGCATAAAAATACAAACACTTCTGTCACCCTCAGTCAATAAAGAAGAGGAAGATGTGGATGTGATGGTTATAGATAATGAAAAAGAAGAACAGATAAATAATGTCGCAGACTGGAGAATGGATCTTCACGCATATTTGGCGAAAGTAGAAACACCAACAAATAGATTGGAAACACACAAATTAAAAGGCCGATCAACGAATTATGAATTAAGAGATGGGTTGTTATACCGAAAATCTTTTAGTGGACCATCACGCAGATGTTTGACACGAGAGGAAGGAGAAAAGGTGCTGAAAATGTTACATAGTGGAGACGCTGGCAATCATAGTGGAGGAAAATCTTTGGCACATAGAGCAAAAATGCAAGGTTATTACTGGCCATACATGCATGAAGATGCAAAACAAATATCAAGACGTTGCGAAGATTGTCAGCGGCATGGAAAGAAGATACATACACCAGGAGCACCATTGTCATCTTCAACCAGTGTGTGGCCCTTTGGAAAATGGGGCTTAGATATTGTGGGGCCATTTTTACCAGGAACTGGACAAAGAAGATACTTAATAGTCGCAACAGATTATTTCACAAAATGGACAGAAGTGAAGGCAGTACAACATATTCGCGACAAAGATATATTTACATTCATATTTGAAAATATCATTCGCAGATTTAGAATTCCTGCACAGTTGGTATCTGATAATGGGAAATAGTTTGAGGGGCAGAGCATAGAAATGTTACTCAATGCATTCAAGATAAAATGTGGAAAGTCCACTCATTTATATCCACAAGCTAATGGGCAAGTAGAAGCAACAAATAAAATAATTGCAGATATATTAAAGAAAAAATCAGAAGGACATCACAGATCATGGTGCGAACAAGTACATAATGCAGTATGGGCTTATAGTACAACTAGAAGAGAAGTTATTGGAATGTCACCTTTTTGTTTAACATATGGAGTTGAAGCAGTGTTACCAATAGAAGTTGTTATTCCGACAACAAAAAGAGAAGCTTGGGAAAAAAATCTTAGTGCGGGTTTAATTCTAAACAAACTTGATGAATTAGAAGAAAAAGGAGAAAAGGCTTTACAACATATGGAGAATTATCAGCGAAGATTGGCTCGAAAATATAATAAACGTGTCAAAATACGTGAATTTCAACCAGGAGATTTAGTTCTGCGAGAAACACTAATATATCAGCGAGAAAATGGTGGAAAATTAGCGAAAAAATGGGATGGACCTTACATCATAAAAGAGATAGTTGTAACAGGAGCTTATAGATTAATGGACCCAGAAGGAAGAGATGTTGGTCATAGATTAGACAGACCATGGAACAGATTGTACTTGAAAAGATATTATCCGTAAGAAGCTTTGAGAAGCTATGAATTCTGAAATCTCAGGATTATTCATGACAAAACAAGATCATGATGTGCGAAATTTTCGCAGAGATAACCAAAAAACAATGACATAAAAGAAAGGGGAGAACCTTTATGGCGTACACCCTAGTTCGCGAATAAAATTTTGAAAGAGGCAAATGTAAGACCTAAAGTACGTCATATTAGGGGGTACCTGTTACATGGATCAGGGAAAGGCTACACCGCCACTGGAACCCGAGTCATGGAGATTGGGGGTCAATGAAGTCCATCCGGGAGAGGCACCTTGGATTCTCAACTTGAGCATATGACTTAGGTTAGGCGACTAAGGTAATAAGGACTCTCTCAAGGAGTGCAGAATTTGATTAAGGCGCCGAGGTACACGGTTGAGTCAAGGGTGCCGGGGGCGTTTGAAGCATCCTTTCCATTCTTGAAAAGTCTTGGCTTATACTGCACTCGGCCTGAAGAAAACCCCACTTAGGGTGCAGTCTCATAACCATAAGCCCTATAGGCAAAAGGGATAAGAGGCTGCGAAAACAACTGGTTGTTGTTAAGACTGGATGGGAGGAGCTAACCTTGTATGGTAGAAGTACGCCTCCTTGAAGGGGCAACCAGGGGGGAGATAAGGGAGGAACCCTCCATTAGGGAGCTGATAAGTGTCTTAAGACGCAAATGTCATGAGGCTTTTTATTCGCAAGGGTATTAAGGCTTGTCATATTTGTGCAACAATCCTGAAGAGGCAATAATACAAAAGAAAAAGATAAGACGAAATCAATGGGTTTTCGCATGAAAGTGCGAAGACGTCCTGCGATTTCGTCGCAAGACGGCAATGTCATGGGGCTTTATTTTCGCAAGAATATTTAGGCCTGTCATATTGTCGCAACATTCCTGAAGAGGCCATAATACAAAAGAAAAAGTTAAGGCAAGATCAATGGGTTTTTGCATGAAAATGCAAGGACGTCCTGCGATTTTGTCGCAATGACAAGAGGTGGCATAATAAGACCTTTAATTAGGAAGGCAAAATAAGACCATATGATAAAACAAATTGATGATAAACATTCACAACAGATTATTTTGTGCAAGAAAGATAATGAGAGGCAAGTATGGGAATCGATATACAAGAAGCATTATCTTTCTTATCAACAAAATATTAAAAGGAAAAGTTGACTTCAAAATTATTGAAAAATGTAGCTCTCAAAAGTGATAAAAATAAGACAGCTCAAGAAAACAAAGCTAGAAAAGAAACTCAAGCTTCAATATTAATATCAGTAGCAGGAAATGACAGAAATTCTTCGCCAACATTCTCGCAAGCTTCTCCTTCATTTCGGCTTTGATCTTCGCCATGAACAGCATTTTGATTATCGCCAGCAATTACTTCTTCAGGAGAAATTTCTTTCTCATTCTGATTAACAACAGCAGATACTTCTTTAGAAGGAACCTCTTCTTCATCTTCCAGGAAATTATCCTCTGCACCGCTTTCGTAATCATAATCACTATCAGCAGGACGAGGAACTTCAGCATCATCTACTTCTAGAGGATCAATTGATGTATGAGGAAGAGAGTTGGATAGTAAGATGTCATTTACAAGGACTTCAGCCCGGAGATGAACTTGGCGAAGAAGTGCTCTTTGATGATTCCTATCTTGAATATCTTTAAAATAAGCAAGGTAATCAAGTCTTCTTTCTGCTCGATCGCGAGAACCAGTGAGGGTAGAGACGAGCAAGGCATTCTCTTTGCGAATTTTGGCATATTTAGCCTCCAAGTCAGAAATAGAGGAATGAAGATTCTTCTCAGACTCTGCGAAAAATAGAATACAATTTTTTTTTAAAATAAGGAATTCAAAGAGATATGACAAAGAAAAGATAATTAAGGCAGTCAAACTATTATGACTACCTTCCTTTTGCGAAATAAGGTGTTGAATCAAGGATAGACAACTATTTTCCCAATGGTCCATTGCGTCATCAAATTTATCTCCAACTAAACCTTTAAGTCGAGACTGAAGATTTTTCTCTTTAGAAACAAGGAAGGCATTTTTCTTCGCAAGAGAAGAATAAGATTCTTCTAATTTGGAATATTGTTCTTTAAGATGATTTGCCTTCACACTTAAAGCTATTCTACCTTGAATGAGTGAATCTCTTTCAGTGATAGATGATTTTGTTACTTCTTTAAGTTCATTTCTTAAAGAGCGAAGAGATTTCTCTTGGTCAGCACATACTTTTTGGAGAACATTAAGTTGTTGCGAAGATATCGCCATCTTGTTTAAATAAACTCGCTTCTCTTGAGACAAGGTTTTATTCTCATCTGATAAAATTTCCATCCCTAAATTAGCTTTGGTTAAAGAATAAGAAAGACGAGATACTTCATTACTTAATAGATCTTGTTTTTCAACTAATTGGGTATTTTCATTGGTAAGATTATTTATTTGATCAAGAGAATATGAATAGATATTATCTAATTGGTTATATTGATCCATTAAGACTTCTTTATCAACACGGGCTTCTTCAACAGCAGATTCAAATTGATATCTCTCCATTACTCGTTTCTGATTTAATGTTTAACATGCGAAAGAGGTATTTAAAGGATAATTAAGCAGGGGAAGGATAAACCCATCGAAAAGGCAAATTAAATACATAGATGAGGAAATCATACCTCTTAATTCATCATTCTTCTTGCGAAGATTATCACGATCCAACAAAACATTCTGAAGTTTCTGATTTTCAAGACGAAGAGCATTACATTCTTTTTCTAAAGTTGTCTGCGAAGCAGCTTTGTCAGAACCCAAATGCTTGCTCAGAATTTCACAAACAGTAGACTTGATGGGATCAGTAGAAGACTTCTTTCCATCATCTAGAATCTCATATAAAACCTTGAAAGCAATATCTATCCCTTCCACGGTCTCTTTCGACAAAAGAGGAGACTTAGGTAGAGAACTAGTAGAGATAGAAGGTTGAGAAACATTTTCAATGGGAAGAGAAGAGGCTTCATTCGCAGAAGGAACCACAAGGGGAATTTCAGTCATAGGAAGATCAACTGGAGAAATGAAATCAGAGGCGGCATTCTCGCGAGTTGGAGATAAAGATTTATCTTGCGAATATATCGCAGGAGATTTGGAAGAAATGAAGTAAGAGGCAGCGTCTTCATGAATTGGAGATAAAGGTTTATCTTGCGAAGATGTCGCAGGAGATTTGGAAGAAATGAGTATATGGAAGGGAACAGAAGTTGGAACATCCTCGAGGTGGCGAGATTTCTTTAGAGGTCTATGAAGATCTTTATCACCCTGCGAATTACAATCTAGATAAGAAACATAGGCAACAACATTGTTATTAGAAAAATATAGTGTTTCTTACTACCTTCTCTTCGCAGACTTTCTTTTATGAACGACAACTTTATGCTGTGATTTGGGATTGTTAGGATTCTGAACTGAAAATTTAGTGTTGGAGCCGCTTTTGCTGAAATAACAAGAGTATGGGAATCACATAAACAACATCACATAAGGCAATAAACAAGATCAATTTAAAATATATCAATTTCAGCAAAACTTATAAGGAAGAAAAGAGAAGACTAACCTTGACGAATCCATGAAAAATGATAGCAGGGAAATTATCTTGAAGAAGATCACGAACTATGATGATCTAATTTGAAGATGAAGAAGAATTTAAAGAGATTGAAGAAGAAAGAAGAAAAGTTGCAATAATGGAGTTTGCAGAAGAACGATGAAGTTGCAGAGAGAATAAAAAGAAAGAAGAAGATGATGAAAAGAAATATATATAGAGGAAGGATTTTTCCTCGAGAAAATAAACATGGTTAATACGGAAAGATTTAAGGAGTCAAAAAGTAACGGTTACATAAGACGTGTCGAGAAATAAATTTAAGAAAGAATACGTGTGATAAATGCAGAATATGAGAAAATAAGCGGTTGCAGCATTTCTCACATCATTCTCTACTTTGCAGAGAAGATATGAGAAGAGGCAAGATGTAGGATCAGAATTCGCAACAGTTATGTCTCAGCGAAGTTATCAATGGTATTGCAAAAAAGCGTCGCAGAAAAATTTCAGAAACGACATCAGCAAGGATCATGAGAAAGATGTGACAGTCTCGCGAAAATGTGAAAGCTTGCGAAGTCAACATTTGTAAGGTTGCGAGAATTCGCAAACCATATCCGAAAATAAAGGACAGATTAGCTGTCATCCACTATGTATTTCCCTTATAAATAGTCATTCGAGTTGTAAAGGAAAGGGGAGATCTTTTTTGGAGTGAGAGACAAGTAAATAGGAGAGAGAGAGTTCAGAATAAAGATCATTCTTGATCTTCTTTATTTTCCTTGTCTTGTAAGAACATTCAGAATTCAATCAATAAAATTAAGAGCGTTAACCTAAATGAGCTGATCAACAATGAAATCATATGAGGGGTGTAGTATAGGATTTCCTGCAACTACAAGAAAGTTCAGAGCAGAGTTTATTCTTGATTTCTTTATCTTTCTTGTAAGAACATTCAAAAATTAATCAATAAAATTAAGAGTGTAAACCTAAAAATGAGTTGATCAACAATGAAATCATATGAGGGGTGTAGTGTAGGATTTCCTGCAACTACATAGTGGTTAGTTTAATTTTGATATGTTCACGCTGATTCACCATATGTAGTGGTTAGTTTAAACTTTTTTTGGTTTTCCAACTGATTCACCATCTTCACGGGAGTCGAAGGGGCAGCGCCCCCGAGTATCAACAACACAAAATCATGTTTAAGTAACACAATTGAAATATCACTACATTAAAGTTAAACCCAAATTCAAATTAAAAATCACTACATATTATATATACCCAAAAAAACATGTTTGGAAAAGCTATATGTTTTTGAACACTCTTGAACTCATGAAATGAAATGTAACTAAGAATAAAAAGAAAAGAAAATAGGTAAATAGTGATATGTACTGTCAGATTACTTTTAGCAAGTAAGACTATTTTTGTGTCATCTGCCAACTGATTTCTGGTGGAGATGCTTTCAGCAATTTGCATGCTAACGGGACCCTTTTGTTACGAATCTTCGCTTGCACTTCTTCATCATCTCCCAAAGGCACTCCCACATATTTGCTTTTTGACTTCATCTTCATAAAATGCATCACAAACAGTAGACAGTTTGGCGATCCCCCTTGTTGAGGTGCTTCACATTCATTCACTGTTACATTCTTCATTGTTACTTTGTTTTTATCCATCAAGTACACGTTGATAGGTACGTACATGTAATCTGCCATTTTGCAGGCGTGTGGATGACAAATACCTCCCTATTCAGCCTTAGAAGAATTGTAGTGGTTGAACACCATTTTTTCGCAGTCATACTCAAGTAGCGTCCAATGAAGATTGTGGTGGCACATTGGTACAATAATCTTCTTGATACTTTCATCCATCGTCAATATTAGTTTGTAAACAGAATCACGTGCTGCTCCTTTGAGGTTATCCGGGAACTCGACATTGTACTGAAAACATGGATGTACTTGAAATAGTTTATATCTAATTTTGTTTTATGCAATATCGATATGTAGTGTACCTACCTCTAAATACTTTTTAAATTTTTGAATATGTGTTGTAGTAAATATGCAGTGTAAGATAACAGCTTACCCAAGCGGGCGGATCCAGGTGCAAGACAGGCAAGTATTTCCTGTATACTTCGTGCATTGGATGCTCATTCTGAAATTTGGTGTTAAGGTTTTATTGTGCGTAGTTGAGAAGATCTTGTTCTAATAAATCGTTCTGCACCAAGTTATCAACTGTAGTTCCACTTACACAAAGACCACCTTCTCCCACTCTCCAAGCAATTGAGCTAGAAAATAAACGACGTAAAGGTTAGTATTCTTTGTGTAACAGTACATACTGATATGTCTTTCTCAGTATTTTTTATACAAATATGTATGTATATCAAAAGTACATATACAAATTAATAGTACATATCAATATAAAAGTGTCAATTGAGAACTCACCTAAGATTTTTTGCATTATTGATATATGTGGAAAGAGTACTCTTTTTTTCATCGTTCATGTCATTATAGAGGTTTAGTCAGTTTCCGGAAATACTTGTGCAATTTAAGGTTTCTCTTTTTGTTTAGGGGTATTGCTTCTGCTGCTCCAGCTTTCGGTCCTTTATATGATGGTGAGAACTTACTTCCACTCTCATAAATATCATCTACCTTCTTTGCAGGATGGGAACGAGTAACAGGTCTGGTGGGTGTTGTTACCTGCTGCTTTTCGGGCTTTGAAGCGCGCTTTTTGTCCACTTTTACCATTTTTTGTTTCTGGCTTGGGCTAAACTGTTCCTGCATTTTTAATCAACATAAAAAAATATGTAGTGATTTGTAGTGTAATATTAACTACACAAAATGAGATTTTTTGTACATATCATTTACCTGTGATGGAACCTCCAAAATATCTTGCGAGGGGACATCCAGAACATCTTGTGATGAAACATCCAAAGGATCTTGTGATGCAACCTCCAAATGACTTTTTGAACTGGTTGTAGGTATGTATTCTTGTTGCTTACCTGTAACTTCACCTGCATATTTCGGTTAAATGGGTTCTTGTTGCTCAGTTGTTTCTTGTGGAATTTGTAAAGGCCGCAAATCTCTTCCAAACAGATTATCAAATTGTTCTCGTAAGTTAATACCAAAGACCATCGTTGTTATCTGGAAGGAGGTCTGCAAACTCTTCGACATAAACACCAATACCAGAGTTTGTCATTTCTATAAAATCTGGCATAGACAGCTTTTCAATGTGTTCCAAACTCGACATCATAGTAAACAAAGGTACATCCAGCAAATGAAACTCTTCCGCCGCCAATCCGACGTTATACTCTGCAAATTTCTGCGAATTAACTACAACTGAAGCCTTCGTTTCTAGCATAGTTGTAAGCAACTCCTTTGCTGCTTCCTGCGTAACTTCAAGTTGATCAACCTGCAAAAATCAATTGAAACTGTCAACAAAAACCTACTTAGCTTGAGTTTTTGCTATGTCTACCGCCACAAGAATGTACTGTTACATATAAATATGTTACACTACAAGAATGTATTGTTACATATCAATATGTAATGGTAGATACCACTACATATTGATAAGTAACAGATAGATATTGATATGTAACAGATAGAGAGTGATATACAAGAATGTACTGTTACATATCAATATGCAATGGTAGATACCACTACATATTGATATGTAACAGATAGATATTGATATGCTACTTACCTGTGTGTTTTCTTTGCCCTTTTTCTCTTGTATCTCTTTGACTTTTTGCTCCAAATTAGATTTAGCCCAATTTTTAACCTCAGAACGCTGAACTTCAACATCATGGAACTTCAATACTGAAGTTGTTGACAATTCAACCTCAGAGGTGGCATTAGCATGAGTTTAATCTTTAGGTGTTGACAAACCAACTTCAGGAATGATGACATTAGCATATGTTTGATCTTCCGGAGAACCTTGCATTTCGGTCTCAAATATTTGGTCCACATTCAACTCTTCATTGGGGTTGCTTGGAGTAGGTGTACATCCCAATCTAACATAATCTTCCTGGCTGGCTTTTCTCTGCAAAGGGAAAGCTTTCCGGTAAATATAATGCAACATGAACTCAAGCTTTGAAACGTCAACCGGTTCTCCCTCTTGCTGCATTGTGTTGAATTCACTCTATTTGGAAGATATTGTACTCCTCAAATCATCGTATTTAATCTTCCAATCTTCTCCCCCCAATACTGAGTCCTCTTCTTCCTTCTCTTCTTCCTTCTCTTCTTCCTCTTCTTCTTTCTCTTGTTCTGATTCGGAATTGTCATCTAAACAAAAAGCATCATCATTTGCTTCCTGTTGAATCCTTCTTGAAATACGATTAAGGATTTGTCTTTCTTCGTGTGTGATGTCGTCTTTGAAATCAACATGGAACTGGTACAAATCAAATAAATGTAAAAAAAACAACTATATATTAGATATTACCAAAAAAAAAACATGTCGTAGTTCTTTCTCTATTAGATACACAGGGAAACTACATATTTGTATGTTAATAACTACATATCAATATGTATCACCACAAATTGATATGCTAATAACTACTTGATTAAAGATTTTTTGATGGTTGTAGTAATGAAGGTTCGAACTCTAAGACTTGTGAAGGTGAAGGATTTTTAGATTTATAAAAATTATATATAAAAATATTGACAAATTGGTAGAGAGGTACTGGGACTAATGATTCGGCCAATCTTCATAACATAGGGCTCAATGATTTATTCTCAACAATAATCGCTCAAAACATATATGGACTCTTATTTTGCCAAAGTAGATTCTCAAAACATTGATTGTAAATGTTAAGCATGGAACATCAAATCACCTAAGCTAAGCATGACCCATCTAATCAAATAAAACCCAATATAATCAAATCATATTTCAATTAATTTTTAATGCAAAAGTCTTAAAAAGAATTAATAAAATTACCCATGTATGAAGCTCGGCCTCCTCCGTCGTCCCAGTGTTGGGGTTTAACTCATCATAGTAAAAATGCTCTCAAAATAATTTATTATGGCTCAAAAATGGTTTACAAATGATGAGAATATGAGAAATGCAACAAAACCAGAGAACTACGACCCTCAGTGATAAAATAAGACTGCTGAACCTCTGTCGCAAACGCGTTGTAAAATAAGACTGCCTGATTACGACCCACAGGTGTTAGTCGTTACTACTGTAGAAAAACGACTGTTGTTGCAGGTCCGTTCTTCGTGTTCTTCATGTTCATCAGCAGCAGCAGAAACCGAGTTTGGGAAAACTCGAATTTCTTCTTCTCTGGCTCTCCTCAGCCCCCCAGACTCTCGACACCCTCTCTGGTCAACCCCAGCAACCTATTTATAGCCAACATACCCATCGAATCTCGCTCATTCACTCCATATAATTCTCCATTACTCGGAAAATATTTTTTACCATTTTCTTCACTGTCAGCCGAGATATGATCTTCTCCATCCCCTCTGCCTGCGCATATGAGCTGTAATACTTCCATAGTTGCATAAACACTTAAGAAGATCAGATATCTTCCCCATTTAGTCCACAAAACTTCCCAAAAATTCCTCTCACAGAGAACTAGAGCGTATCTTCCCTGTTTAAGTCTCGATTGAAAGTTAGCGGATTCTAGCCAAATTTAACTCATTCCAATGCTCAGAATAATCTTGTTATACTCAATAGATATGACCCAATTAATTCCAGCCATTTAGTTTCTCCACAAATCCATCGAAAATCAATTTGAAAATCTGCCAGGGAGAGAATATATTTTCCCGCCAAAAATAAAATTTGAATTATGAGAAGAAAAGTGTCCTCCCCCTAATCCTGTACGGGTGTCCCTTTAGCAATTGGGGTGGAAATAGTAATTTTGGGGTGGAAATAGTAATTTTTATGGGTTCCTCCGGTACATTTCTGGGACGCTCCCGGTGCATTTCTGAGGTGCCACCGGTACATTATCCTGGGGTGTAAAACACTACTTTTCGAGCTCATTTCGCCGCAAAGGCTTATTTCTCTAAAAACATCTACAAAAACACAAAATAACACAATAAGTACTTAATCGAGTCTAACAATACAGAATATTGAGAACAAAATAGACACATAAATGCGTCTATCAAATACCCCCAAACTTATTATTTGCTAGTCCTCGAGCAAAAATAAAAATATAAAACCGAGTTAATCTCGGGAGGGCTTACAAGAGATATACCCACAAAACCTTAATACTCCAGACCCTAGCTATCTACAACGAACCTTGGAAGGAACTAAAGAATCTCCTTGGTTGGCATACTTAGTGACTACAAGAGGAAGTACCCTGATGCGAAATTCCAATTGATGTACACGAGTTTGCACTCAAGCATACTAAAATTCATATATAAGTGACAGAGCTCTACTCAGATAGTTGCACTATGGACATCATATTCGGAGTCAAACTAATCACATGGAAAGATTAAGAGATAGATATAGAAAAACATAGATGGTTTTGATGTTTACTAAGTGAACGGCGTTTCCCATATCTGTCTGAAGGCCACTGCCAGAATGAACCTATCCTAATGGACTGAGATACCGGTCTGACTAATATCAACACAACTGGCATATACAAGGGAACCAGTGGTCAATAACTTAAATCTAGATCAAAAAACTGGCAAATACAAGGGAACCAGCAGTTGACTACACAGAAAAATAACCATTTTTTTTTTTTTTTTTTTTTTTTTAGTAACTCAGTCACTCTAATTCACCCTAGTAGTGGTAACAAATTGAATCGTGTGCCCCACCTAATCACTTAGAGTACATAGTTTAAAAACAAAATAAAATAAAAATAGAAGTGAAAAGGACTCAACGAGATATGGTGAAACTATCATGTTATTTCTAACACCTGAGCTCTGTGCTTTTATGAATAGACTCTTTAGATGTTTCCATCTAATCAGATTGGCTCCTCAACTCCTACAACCAAAATGCTTCCATCCACTTAGATTGGTTAGTGCCATCCTAAATACGCATAAATTTCTAGGCCCTGGAGTTTATTTATTGCAACTAAAAAGTTTCTCCCATACCCCCAAACTTAAATCTAACGTTGTCCTCAATGTTCTAAAGATAAAATTAAAAGCACGAACAAGGAGAAACTGTTACCATTTGAAGCAAAAGAGTTAAGGAAAGATATTACCGTGTTGCATGAGATTGGGTTACCTCCCAAGAAGTGCTAAGTTTAAAGTCTTCAGCCATACTTAGGAAAGGATTAGTCAACTCGAACCATAAAGTAACAGTCGAAATAATTGTGGGTCTTCAAAACTAAATAGAGCTGACCAAAGGAAACTGCAATGAACCAAGAAAGTGGACAAGAATAGCATGCCCTTACCTAGTTTCCTGAAAACTATCGCTAATTGCGGTTCAGGTTCAGGTTCTATGAAAGGGTCTAAATAGAATATTTTCATTGGATGCGTTTCTTCATAGATGGGATCCGAATCACTAGGTCTTAGAGTCTGTAAAAACTCAAATACGAACTTAGAATCACGAAGTAATAACCTAAATAATTGCGGATCCTCTAAGTCAATCAGATATGACTTACATAGTTGACCACAGTGAGAGTAGTGGTCATTCTTAGGAAAATGTGTCGATTCTATTAACCTAATGTACTTAGGCTTAGTCTCAGAACTTAATATTCGACTCATTTGAAACGTTCCCACAGTTGGAAGAAAACTATTTGGTGGGAAAACAAAGTCAATCTGGGTATCATAGCCTGGGAAAACCACATCAACCAGAGGATGGGTTTCTAATAACTGAACTCCTTCATGGACATCATTAGGCTCGGGAAAACGAGTATGAAGGTAATCTTGTAAAATGGCTGAGGCACAGATATCAAGTCCTAAGTGTGGGGACTTTCTAAGAGTTAAAGGTAAGGCACTAGGGAAGTGATAATCACCCCCAAACTTAGAGTTTTCAGTGTCTCTGGATAGACCTCTAATTATTTCTTGAATTTCCGTATATTCAGAGTCCTTAAAATATTCAAGAGATTCTTCTAAGTTATTATCAGGTAGTGCATCTTTACTCATCTCTACGGGTCTATCTTCTTCTTCCAAGACTATTGTTTCTAAGTCGCTAGACTCTAAAACAGTATTTTCGAAATGAACCCGTTCCTCTAAACCACTATCGGCTTCGTAATCAAAAGGAAAATCTACATCGTCTAAAACGGTGGTATCCCTAATAAAATCCTCGTCCTTTTGAATAGGTGAATAATCATAAAAATTATTTGGATTTGGACTAGAAATAATATAATCACTATACAACTCAATTGGATTACTAGACTCCTGATCACTATGCCTACATATTTCAGATTCTTCATTACTGCTATCCTCATCATCATAGTACGAAGATGATTGAACCTTATCTAAATAAGTAGTGTCTTTTATTCTAACCTCGTCCTCTAAATTAGGCAAATATTCACTATTTATATCAAGGGTAAAATTGGAAACACTATTTTGGAATGTAAGATTATTTCGAGCAAGTCTTTCGTTCGTCTCAGCCATCAGCTTGAGGGATTCCTCTATAGAAAGTTCACTCATTATTGTAGTTCTTTCGTCTAGAATTATACTATTCATCTCAGCTAACTTACGCGTTGACTCAGCTAACTCCCTGAGGGACTCTTCTAAAGGAGGAATAGGAACAGAGGGATCATAAAAAGGACTACTTTTCAATAGTTTGATTGTATCCTCTAGAGACGAAGAACTAGTACTATAATCTTCTTGCTCGTAAGAATGATGCATGTGTGGATAGTAATTGGGCTCACCAGGGTATGACCCATATCCTTCCAAATGATGGCGTTCCCAACCACTATTCCCAACATGGTCATAGAAAGGATGATGTCCATCGAAAATGAATTTGAAAATCTGCCAGGGAGAGAATATATTTTCCCGCCAAAAATGAAATTTGAATTATGAGAAGAAAAGTGCCCCCCCCTAATCCTGTACGGGTGTCCCTTTAGCAATTGGGGTGGAAATAGTAAATCTGGGGTGGAAATAGTAATTTTTCAGGGTTCCTCCGGTACATTTCTGGGACGCTTCCGGTGCATTTATGAGGTGCTACCGGTACATTATCCTGGGGTGTAAAACACTACTTTTCGAACTCATTTCGCCGCAAAGGCTTATTTCTCTAAAAACATTTACAAAAACACAAAATAACACAATAAGTACTTAATCGAGTCTAACAATACAGAATATTGAGAACAAAATAGACACATAAATGCATCTATCACTACTACATATTGATATGCTAATATGTAGTAGCATATTGATATAACTACTACATATTGATATGCTAATAACTACATATCAATATGTCGAACTACATGTACTTATCAATATATATTTTTATTATGATAAAATATGTACGGCAAGTTTACCTGATACTCAGAAAGATCAATATCCTTTAGGAACTCAGCACATATCTTTGTATGATTCCACCTAGCCACTCTTGGCACATACATTCCTGCAGGTTCTGTCACTATATCCTCGGGCGCCACCAAATGGGTATGCTCCGCAAACCATGGGTGCAAAATACTGATATGCAGTATTAGATATACTATCAAAATGTAGAAAACACATAAAACAAAAACATTTTGAAGTAGAATAAACAAATAAATAGATTTTTACCAACAAATAAATAGCACAACCATTTGTGTGTTCTACGGATTCCACGTTTTCATTCAGCTCTTTCTTTAAATGAGAATAGATGAGGCCAGGCCATGAAATATTCTTAGCCTTCTCAAGATCAAGAAAGAAAGCAATATATTTTTCAGTCAAAGCGTTTGCATCACTTGTAGCGAAAAATAATGAAGTGCACATATACAGGCAGATAAGCCTAACAAGATCTTCGGCATCTTCCTCGTCTTCCTCGTCTTCTTCAGAATCTTCATTTGATTGATCACCCATGCTTTGCAGAGACTCTTCATCAGACTTCTTCTTTTTCAGATTAATTGGTGTCCGTTTAAGGATTTTCAAGATTGCCTTCACAATCATTGGCCTAGTCACTTTATCACCAGCTTTCATATCAGCAGGAAAAGTCCTTTTGAAAAATTTTGTTTCACGCCATCCACTTTTTTTATTGACTTGTGTAAGCCTATAATCAAGATATTCCCTATTTGGAATTCTCGGCATCCCATAAATAAGTGCCATTTCTTCTGGTGTGGATACCAGCTCATTCGGTTGGTCATGCCTTTTAAAGACAAATCTAAGCTTGTTGGATCTTGACCCCTAACGTAACAGCGTAACATTTTCGTCATTGCATCTTCAATCTTCAACCAATGTTCCAAATAAATCTTGTGTACCAGAACATTAGGAACAGGTTACCGAATGATGCTTCAGAAATCATCTTCAGCTGCAACTCACTCAACTCAAGGTTTTCAGTGGACTTCTTAGTGGTCCTAATAGTCTTCGCAAGCCCCCACAAGCCCCTGAAACCGCCACGGTATAAACTTCGTGGTTTTCCAGCTCCTTTCTTACGCTTATTAGCACCTACACAATAACAAGAACCAAAAACTAATACAGTACATATCAATATGGATATCAAATATGTAGTTACATCATCAATATGTAGTTGTAATATCTACCAAGTCTTGAAACTACATATTATTAACAGTACATACGAGAATATAAGTATCTACCTCTACATATTGATATGTAATATGTTATGAGAATATAAGTATTTACTTCTACATATTGATATGTAATAGTAGATACCACTACGTATTATTTTAACTACATATCGATTTGTAATAGTACGTATGGCATATGTATCTGCTTTGATACAGTAAAAATGTAAAAACACTTAATACCAAAAACAAGCACAACAATGCATCATTACATACTCATAAACATATGTTATTAAGGATACATATTATTCATACGCTTTATTCTTATATGTAGTTGTACTACATACCTTCTACATTTGTTTTCCCCCCTTTTGCTTTTGGTGAAGGAGTAGCAGCTCTGAGGGCAAGTGCTTTCTTCCACTTCTTTTCCACTACACCATATGAAATATGTAGTTAATGTATCTACCATGAACATGAAACAACTACATATCAGATACCACAACATACTGGTATTTTTATAACTACATATGAACCACAATTTACGGGGGTCGAGGGGGCAGCGCCCCCTCGTTATTAAGAATTATCTTCACTTTTAACATTACAAATCTTCTTTCAGGAGCGCTTTTGCTTTCCCCCTTTTTGCTTTTCCCTTTCCTTTCGGAGAAGGAATAGCAGCTCTCAGTACAAGTATTTTGTTCCCTTTTGCTGGTGGTGAAGGAGTAGCAGCCTTTGTCGTTGTTTTTCCTTTTGCTTTAGTAGTTTCCGCGGCTGTTTTTCTTTTGCTTTTTGCTTCAGGAGCAGCAACTGCTTTCTTTCCTTTGGTTTTTGTTGTTTTTGTAAACCAAAAGTTTTTTACACATTACATATTACAGGCAGATAATAATATGTAGCACACATATCAATTTGAAATGCTATCATTACATATCAATAAGTACAAATTACAGACAACATATTGATATGTAGTACAGATATAAATTGACGCGCTTTAATATGTATTAGTTAAGCAGCACTACATTTCAAAATGTACTACACATATCATTTTTGAGATGATATCATTACATATTAAATAACAACAGTACATTTCAATATGTAATGTGTACTACATATAACTTGTCACTATGAAGTAAAAATTGAAGACAACATATTGATATGTAGTACACATATCAATTGACATACTAGATTTTAGTATGTATTAGTTAAACAACACTATATTTCAATATGTAACAGTACATATTTCAGGTTTAGGAAATATTGTATGTCAATATAAAGTACAAATTAGGCTTTTGAATTGATTTACCTTCTTTCTTAGGAACCTTAGTCATACTTCTTGTTGTGGGAGATTTAGCAGGGGAGGATTCTGTTGGTGAATCATCGGAAGATTTCCTTCTTATTTTCACTGGTGAAGGAGATTTAGCAGCAGGTGAGGATTCTGTTGGTGAATCATCTGAAGATTTCCTTCTTCTTTTCGCTGGTGAAGGAGATTTAGCAGCAGGTGAGGATTCTGTTGGTGAATCTTCGTCGGATTTCCTTCTTCTTTTCGCTGGTGTCGCTAGTGTAGGAGACACTTCAGTAATTTATTCTGTAATCGTCCTCTTAATTTTCCTACTTGTACTCATTTCTTATTCAATTGAATTAGGTCGGGAACTGAAATAGGAGATGAAACTGACCAATTTTGATTTGAAAATGACCTAGATTCTGAGATGAAACTGAGATGAATTGAATTAGGTCTGGTGTAGGATTGAAAACTGTTTTTAAAGGATAACCTAGTAATTTGAACTTCTTTTAAACTCTTTTGGACCAACCACTAAATGATTTTTCCCACTGGACTAGCCACTAAACCGGGTCGGGTTTAGTGGACTAAACAGGAAATCCCTCGTCATCAAACGGGTATTGGACTAGGCTTCAAGGAAATCGGTCGCTGCTAATTGGACCCTAAACAGCAACTACATATAACTCAACATAGAAAAACGAAAGGGGAGAGCCGGAGGCGGCCGCAGAGTCGTTTAGAGAGAAGAAGCCACAAGGGTTTGCTGTTTTGATTTTCTTTTCTCCATGGTTTGCTAAGTTATTTGTTGGGGTTTAGATTGAAACCAATTTATTTCTATAAACTCTACGATGATATTTCTAATAATGATTCATTGATTAGTGATTTCTCTTCATATAGCTTGGTGTTTAATCGATTATGTGATTTTCTTGATTACTTATGCTTTTCAATTGATATAGCGTGCTTGGTTAAATTCTTTGACGCAATATGCTTTAGGATTGATATGTAATACTTTAGAATCACTACCCATGAAGCGAAGGAAATTACAGCGGAGAAACTATATTTTAGAATTTAACATACCATCTTCCGAGGCACGAGATTGATGTTGAAATTTTTCTTGAGTGATAAATAGAGATTAGTAGAGTTTTATATGATTGAATTGGTGGAAATCGAAAACCCTAATAACATACTTCATTTTGTTTATTATTAAAATTATTTATTGTTTAATTTTGTATCGAATTTCTGAAAACTCATTAAAATATTATCTTTTTGATTATTTGGTTTTGGTATTAGTTGGTAGAGTATTTCACACTCCTCTTGGGAACGACCTGTACTTGCCATTGTCTACTAGTTAGACGTTGTGCACTTGCAGTATTTTATTGTAGGTTTCCCAACCTATCAGTCAATCAAATCAATCGAAAACTAATAATAAACTACAATTATCTAGATTCCCACCAACGATACTCATAGAGCTTCCCAATCCCAAAGAAGTCTTTAAAACGAGCGGTCGTAAGAGATTTCGCCTAATTAGGGTACTTTCCTCTCCGAATAGACGGATCCACCAGTAACAACACCACTAAGTAGTTTTGCTGGCTCTGAGGATTAGTTTGCTTGAAATGCAAACTTCAATATTTATAAACCAAGGAAGTTTGGACACCAAGGAATTTCTAAAACCGAAAATATTCTCAAGATATGCAATATATTTCCAAATTCGGTTTTTATAATTCCTGGAAATGCTCTGTCCAAATATTGACCTAAATATCAGTAGAAAATCTCCAATTAGTAAATGCACATTACCAATTTTTATTTTCTAAAGATATGCATTTTAATTGCTGGAAATTAAAATCATATAAAACGTAAAACCTTAATTAAAAGATTCTCAATTTATTTCGATTCGGGATTCTCCTTTAGTTATTAAGGAATATCTTTGAACAATAAAAGATAAGAGTTACTCCACATGTTCAAAGTATGTCGGCATCTTTACTTTGTAAATCCCTTTTCATATTTACAATCTTGGAACTGATTTTCCACACTTCCAAATGAGTTTAGAATTGGTTCATCTGATTTCCAAGAACTATGTAATTGATCAAAAAACATTCAATCACCATTCATGGGTTTAACGGTTCTACCAAAACAAGTTTCGGTTCTACCTCCATGTGGGTACTAGGATCGGTCACACTAGTTACCAAAAGTTGGTTGACTGGGTACTAGGATCGGTTACCACATATATATGGTATAAACTTGTATTCGGTTGCACAAGTTATAGGACCGGTCATACCAATTACTAAAACTTATTAACCTAATACAAGGATCGATTACACATCTTGTGATTAGTCCCAACCAATTTCTAGGATCGGTCACCCAATGACTAGGAATGGTCACACCATTCACAAATATCGATCATACCATCTCAGATGATTACCTGAGACCGGTTTCACTAATAAAAGTTATACCAATACAAAAGTCAGGCATGCTGAATAATTTTACCAAGATACATAAACAAGTTATGAGCGGTTATACTAAACACACACATTGGTAATCCAAAGATTTGCAATGAATAACAATACCAATAAGCCTAGCGATTTCCCTTTCGATTCATAAAACAAGTTTATGAATTGTACTTCCTTTAAACGAATGTAAAAACATTGTTTCCTAGGACGAAATATCCACCCATACCCATACGCATAATCACAATAGCATTCATACGATTATGTCGATGTCTTTTATACGAAGTTCAAAAGATATACATTATACTTCGTATTGTAATTCCTTAATACTATGTCTAACTAGAGTATAATCATTCACATCTTCGAAGTTATGTTTTCAATATGCACGACTTGAAAGATACGTTAGGAATGAAACAGTTCAAGTCAAATATTACTAACCTCAAGTGGAAGGATGATGTCGTCGTTGTAGCTCTTTAATTCTTCACATTCTTCAAGTCTTCATGTAATACTTGTAAGTCTCATATCCTAGTAACTTTCTAGTTAACCTATACGAAGTTGACTCTAGCAAATAATCAAGCGACTCTTTAAATAAGTTTTGGTTCACTAAAATATGACAACCAAACTTGACATACCAATGTTTGGTGGGTTCAACCGAGCTATGCTCTAACAAGAATATACATTATAGTCCGGTTCGTGAATCGGGTTCACCAACTGCTAGCCTTTTATACCAATTTGAAAATTCAGTTCATAATGGTTGTTGAACTGTCCCAAATTGAACTCACGGTTTGAGAACAGGTTCGCCAACCTTCCCTATATTTCTGAAATTCAAATATTTATGGTTTGCGAACTGGTTAGCCAACCTACCCTGAATAGAAATATCATATTTTCATATTTCTCTTTGTTAGAGCACTGGTCGATCAAACTCGCAAGCGTTGCTATCTCAAGCTTGTTTGTCAAGTTTAGTTGTCAAAACTATAAGTCTTGATTTCTAGTCTACTTATATCTATGTCTCGGATTATGATAGAATGTGTAGTTGAGATTTAGACTTCACGGCGTTTATCAATTGAAGACAAAGAACAACTAAGGGGAGCTTGTGGAACTTCATCAATAAAAGGTATGTGGATACTTGAACTCATTTATCACTCAGAAGTCTATTTCTATTCTATCACCTATTGAGACAAAAGTCGTATAGCTATATAGACTTTAAATTATTCACATTTGATATTTTGAGATGAGTTTAACTCGCTTACATATTTCTCAAAATATGTGTTGGTAAGCTTTCGCTTTAACCAAGTTCATCTTTTATTCTTGACGAAAGTCAAAAGATGATCATGTGAAAATCGCCTTGTAACATCTTATATGATTTGTGTGAGACATTAATTTGATGTAGACTCGGAATGCTTCGTATTTATCATTTGATCACTTGAAAATTGCTTTGAAGCTAATAGTTTGTGTGAGATAGCTATTCTCGTCTTATAAGAATGTTTCAATGATTAAAATGGGAAATAAGAGTTTAGAACAATTAACGGTTGATTGGATATAGCACAGTATGTGTACTTGTATGCTAACTGTTGCAAGTATATTCCAAGTCCGGGAATTTAGTATGCATACCCGTATGCGTACTGATTCAACAGTTGAAGTCCGAGAACTATAGTATGCATACCAGTATGCGTACTGATTTCAACTGAGTTCGGTCATGAACGACAGTATGCATACCCGTTTGCATACTGGCGAACAAGACCAAGTCCGGGAACGTAAGTATGTGTACCCGTTTTCATACTTGAGTGGGTTAAGTTCTATAATCGGTTAAGTATATTTACATACTCATGAAAAAATACATTTATATAATAAGGAGTGCAATCTTTGCATATCGTGGCTATAATGTTCATGAATTGATTCGAGTGAATCAAATCGATTTTGCTTCAATTGTGTCTTGTATACTTCTATGAGAATATAAACAATTGAACAACTCTATAATTAGTTTCATTTGAGTCATTTGAACTAGTTGTGATTAAGATGAACACGGTTGATATGAAAGAGTTCATATGTCTAACTTCGGTTAACTATTATTGAGACAACTAAGTGTACACGTTTAGGTACGGTTACCCATATCTAAATAAAGGTAAATTTCATTTGTGTGTAACAATCTAAGACAATCTAACGGTTGAAAGATATTAGCTTGAATCTAATCAGGTTTTCATATAACGGTGAATATTGAATGTTTTTTTACCAAGGTAACATTGATTGCAAACCCTGATTTGAAGACTATATAAGAGAGAACTCTAGCAACTTGGAAACCTAATTCCCACACCTCATGTGTGATACTAGTTGCGACTAGAGTCGATTCTCCTCTAACCTAGGTTTTTCCTAAAACCATTATAGATTAACGATTTAAAGACTTCATTGGGATTCTGAAGCCAGACCCAACTATTTTCTCTGTAGTTGCGCGTTCTGATCTTACTTTGTTCTATCGTATTGAGTACTATCTTCTCTAATATTTGCTCGAGATTTAATCTCCGATAGGTAAGATAAAAGGTAATCACAAAGCTCTTCGTCTCATTCTTTGTGATTCCAAAATACCTTGTTCTGCTACCATATGGTTAAGTTATTCTGTGGTGATTGATATTACTAGGATGTTCTTCGAGAATATAAGACCGGTGTATCAATTTGTTCCTGTTCACCTTGATTTATCAAAAGACGGAACAAAAACTCGTAGGTATTGCTGTGGGAGACAGATTTATCTATTCAATAGATTTTTCTGTGTGAGACAGATTTTTTTATCAAGTCTTCGACTTTGGATCGTAGAAACTCTTAGTTGTGGGTGAGATCAGCTAAGGGAATCAAGTGCGTAGAATCCTGCTGGGATTCAGAGGCGTAAGGAACGCGACTGTACCTTGATCAGTGTGAGATTGGTTAGAGATCAACTGCATTCCAGTGCGAAGTTAACTAGTAATAGGCTAGAGTCTGTAGAGGCTTAATACAATATGGTGTTCAAATCTGGACTAGGTCCCGGGGTTTCTCTGCATTTGCGGTTTCCTCGTTAACAAAATTTCTGGTGTCTGTGTTATTTATTTTCCGCATTACATTTTTTATATAATTGAAATATCACTGGTTGTGCATAGTTCAATCAATTGGTAAATCCAACCTTTGGTTGTTGATTGACATTTGAATAGTGGTCGTTGGTAGCGTCAAGTTGTTTCTCATAATAATCAGGCTCCGGATTCTATCTGTTTGATTTGCTGATTACATTGAGAAATAGAGATATAAATCTTGGATGTGTTTCCCTTAATTGAGTCTGACTGTCTAGTTGATTCTCTTGGAATTATATTGGAGTTAGTCCATACAGATTGGCGGAAACGAAATATTGGGTGTGGTTGTTAGACCCCCGCTTTTTCAATTGGTATCAGAGCAGGCAAACACGTTTAAGACCTCATAAGTCTGTGTTTGTAGCAATCTGACTCTATGGACAGAAACGATATCTCTATAAACGTACCACCAGTCTTCAATGGCTCGAATTACTTATGGTGGAAAATTGCTATGTGTGCTTTTCTCCAAGCACGTGATTTTTAATCATGGGTTCGTGTAGTTAATGGATATGATCCTCCAGTTGTTACAGAAGGCGATGTAACTGTTCCAAAGGTTATTGGTGCATATGATCATGCCGAGATTCTCGTTGTAAATAAAAATTCTGACGGATTAAATGCTATCATCCATGTCATTACCCCAGATCTTCAGCACCATGTGACTACGTGCACTAAAGAAGCCTGGGATATCTTAGAAACTGTATTCGAAGGAAATTCCTCTGAGAAAGAAGCTAGGCTTCAAAACCTAAATTCTGATTGGGAAAACCTTCGTATGGCTGATGAAGATTCATTTGATGAGTTTAATCACAAAGTGTCTGAAATTGTTAATGCATCTTTTGGATTGGGTAAAACTATTCCTGAAAAGGACATTGTGATAAAAAAATTCATATCGTTGCCAGCCAAATACGATTCTAAGAAACATGCCATCGTTGAAGGAAATAACATTGATACACTTTCCAGAAATACTCTTGTTGGGAAGTTAAATATCTTTGATCATGAGCATACATCCAAATCCGGAAAGGATATTGCTTTCAAAGCACAAAAGAACACTAAATTCCTCAACAAAAGCAAAAGTGTTGGCAACTCTGTTGTTGATCATATTGAGACTGATTCATTAGGTGGAGATCTAGATAATTCAGTTTTACTGATCTCAAGACAGTTTAGAGATCTTTTTTTGAAGAGAAGTAAACGGTTCATCAGAGATAAACCCAGGTCATCAGTCAAACCTCATGATCGTGCCCCTCCAAAAAACAGGGACATTGTTGATACTGATGATGAGGATATGCCACAGTACTTCAAGTGTAAAGGTTTTGGTCATTTTGCTAATTAGTGTCTAAATCGTATAAAATACACTGGGAACAAAGGTCTTGCTGCAACAATTGATGAAATGTCTGATCACTATGATTCGAACGATGATGAAAAGTCAATTGTTGCACTCCTTGATGAAAACATTAATTTTGATAATTGTAGCAACACGTGCATCAATCTTGATATTCTTCCTGGAGAAAATTCGTCAACCACTATGGAGGATAAAATGGATTTTTCCCTATCTACTGAAAATTCTATTTCACATGTTTCAGGTACCTCAATTTTTTTAGCAGCATGCTCAACTATGGTGTCTGAACTGTCCTCCACATTGACATGTTCTTATTGTACTTTTAAGGGTCATGAACTCTCTAAGTGTTACAAGTACAAACATAAAATAAGATATGTCAATAAACTTCAAGGGAGAGCAAATCGATTAGCAAACAAGCTCAAACTTGTTCAGAAGTCTAATTCATCTGAGGTAAGTAAACTCAATTCTTCTCCGAAAAAGTTAATTTCTAAAGAAATGATTAGATATCTCCGGAAAAGGACAAGGTATAAACATTCTGTGAAAAAAGGTATTAAAAATTCCATACAAGAATTGAATGGTGGAAAGATTATTGTTCACCCCAACACAGCTTGATCATGTTGAAGGTGCATCTTGTCTCATGTGCCTGGTCAAAGAGACAAGAGTTGAGCACAAATAGGGTTCAAGAAAAGAAAGAAAAAAAATTGTATTATTTTTTTTTTTTGGTTTCCTGGAATTCTGTTGATCTTTTCATATCATAAATTGGCATTGAAAAGGATTTCCCCTTTTGATTATTGAAAGAGGGTTAATATCGACAATTCTACCTTCTTTAGGGTTTTGAATTTGTCATACATGAATCCTACTCTGTTTATAGGTTCTGTAACCCTACATTCCTTTTTCCTTCCCTGAAAACTCTTTTTTATCACATGATTGCTTATTGAGCTTTAATTGTGTATTTCTCTCATAATTCCATATTGAATGGAGACTCCAAGCATCATATCTTCTTATAGAAAAGATGTTAATATGATTGTTAAGCCATCAATCATGAAGGAAAAAGATAAATCTCATTCCTCTACAACTTTGAAAAGAAAAAGGAAGAATATGACGAAACCAAGGGCTATCCCCTCTAATCTTCAGAAGTTTTCTGGTGTTCTTGAGAGTTGAAGGAAACAAGGAAGGAGATTCAACAAATAAAAGCTATTGTTTTAAGAACTCTTGAAATTCAGAAGGCTCTATGTTAGAGCACTGCTCGGTCAAACTCTCAAGCGTTGTTATCTCAAGATTGTTTTTCAAGTTTAGTTGTGAAAACTATAAGTCTTGAGTTCTAGTCTACTTATAGCTATGTCTCGGATTAGAATATAATGTGTAGTTGAGCTTTAGACTTCACGGTGTTCATCGATTGAAAACGAAGAACTACTAAGGGGAGATTGAGGAACTTCATCAACAAAAGGTATGTGGAGACTTGAACTCATCAATCACTCAGAAGTCTATTTCTATTCGATCTCCTATTGAGACAAAAGTCGTATAGCTATATAGACATTATATTATACACATTTGGTATTTCGAGCTGAGTTTAACTCGCTTACATATTTCTCGAAATATGTGTTGGTAAGCTTTCGCTTTAACCAAGTTCATCTCTATTCTTGACGAAATTCAAAGGATGATCATGTGAAAATCGCCTGGTAACGTCTTACATGATTTGTGTGAGACAGTCATTTGATGTAGAATCGGAATGTTTCGTATTGATCTATTGATCACTTGAAAAATTCTTTGAAGATAATATTTTCTGTGAGATAGCTATTCCCGACTTCTAAGAATGTTTCAATGATTAGCATGGACTTTAGTACGATTAACCATTGATTGGATATAGCACAGTATGCGTACTTGTACGCTAACTGTTGCAAGTTATTCCAAGTCCGGGTACCATAGTATGCATACCCTTATGCATACTGGTTTGATAGTTGAAGTCCGGGAACTTAGTATGCGTACTCGTATGCGTACCGGCTTAACAGTTCAAGTCCGGGAATTCAACTGAGTTTGGTTGTGTACGACAGTATGCGTACCCGTTCACATACAGGCGAACCCAGACCAAGTCCGGCTACTTAGGTATGCGTACCCGTTTGCATACTTGAGTGGGTTAAGTTCTAAAACCGATTTATTCATGAACAAATACATTTATATAATAAGGAATGTAATCTTTTGCAAACCGTGGCTATAATGTTCATGAATTAATTCGAGTGAATCAAAATCGATTTTGCTTCAATTGTGTCTTGTATACTTCTATGAGAATATAAACAATTGAACAACTTTATAACTAGTTTCATTTGAGTCATTTGAACTTGTTGTGATTAAGATGAACAAGGTTGATATGAAAGTGTTCATATGGCTAACTTCGGTTAACTATTGTTGAGCCAACTAAGTGTACACGTTTAGGTACGGTTACGCATATCTAAATAAAGATACATTTCATTTATGTGTAACAAGACAAGACAATCTAACGGTTGAAAGATATTATCTTGAATATAATCAGGTTTTCATCTAACGGTGAATATTCAATGCTTTGTTACCAAGTAACATAGATTGCAAACCCTGATTTGAAGACTATATAATGGAGAACTCTAGCAAGTGGGAAACCTAATTCCTACACCTCTTGTGTGATACTAGTTGTGACTAGAGTCGATTCTCCTCTAACCTAGGTTTTTCCTAAAACCATTATAGGTTAACGACTTAAAGACTTCATTGGGATTCTGAAGCCAGACCCAACTATTTTATATGTAGTTGCGTGTTCTGATCTTACTTTGTTTTATCGTATTAAGTACTATCTTCTCTAAGATTTTCTCGAGATTTAATCTCTAATAGATAAGATAAAAAGTAATCACAAAGTTCTTCATCTCATTCTTTGTGATTCCAAAATACCTTGTTCCGCTACCACACTGTTAAGTTATTGTGAGGTGATTGATATTACTAGGTTGTTCTTCGGGAATATAAGACCGGTGTATCAATTTGATCATGTTCACCTTGATTTATCAAAAGACGAAACAAAAACTCGTAGGTATATCTGTGGGACACACATTTATCTATTCAATAGATTTTTCTGTGTGAGAGAGATTTGTTTATCAAGTCTTCGACTTTGGGTCGTAGCAATTCTTAGTTATGGGTGAGATCATTTAAGAGAATCAAGTGCGTAGAGTCCTGCTGGGATTCAAAGGCGTAAGGAACGCGACTGTACCTTGATCAGTGTGAGTTTGATTAGGGCTCAACTATATTCCAGTCTGAAGTTAACTTGTAGTAGGCTAGAGTCTGTAGCGGCTTAATACAGTATGGTGTTCAAATCTGGACTAGGTCCCGGGGTTTTTCTGCATTTGGGATTTCCTCGTTAAGAAAATTTCTGGTGTCTGTGTATTTCTTTTCCGCATTATATTTCTATATAATTGAAATATCACAGGTTGTTCGTAGTTCAATCAATTGGTAAATCCAACCTTTGGTTGTTGATTGAAATTGATTGACACTTGAACAGTGGTCTTTGGTACCGTTCAAGTTGTTTCTCATAATAATTAGGCTCGCGGATTCTATCTGTTTTGATATGATGATTACATTGAGAAACAAAGATATAACTCTTGGATGTATTTTCCTTGATTAAGTATGACTGTCTAGTTGATTCTCTTGGAAGTATATTGGAGTTAGTCCATACAGATTGCCGAAACGAAATATTGGGTGTGGTTGTTAGACCCCCGCTTTTTCACTCTCTTATGATGTTTGAAACATTCCCAAGTGATAAAATCATTTTCATGGGAAATTCTCAATTAATCCACAAATTAATTCACAAACAATAAATTGCTTAGAACTAATGTTGCTAAGAACCATTGAACTAAAATTATTTCGAGATTTTTTACAAGACAAGCTTGACTCGAAAATTCTTCTTAACAAATCTACTAGAAGTTATACTACATAGTCTCAACAGATAGAATGGTAAGATAGTGAGTAAAATAGAATGGTTCAGTCTTCACACACCTGATACAGAATTTTTCTAAATGTGTTTGTCGATCTTCAGTCTTCGAGGGTGATGTTTGATACTCAACTACCAAATTCTAACCTAGTCTGAGACTTGACTTAGCAGACTAGAAATCAAGATATAGTTTTGATCAACTAACATTGATAATAAGCTTGAGATAGCAAAACTTGTGGGTTCAAACGAGCATTGCTCTAACATCCGGGTATGTTATTTCTAAAATGACGTGGGTACCAAGTACACCACAATCTTTTCGTATCAACCTACTATAGACACACCTTGTGTAATCTTACATGAATAATAACTGCCAAAAGATTACTTCAACAAGATGTTAGCTTGGTATATAGCATATGTTCGAATCCGAACCAACTATGGGATCGTATACCAAGTGGATTTACGTATGGGTGTATTTGCTTTAATTATAAATATATACCTAGTCAAATTTTGAATACTCTCATAATTAAGCCGCTATACAAAATGACTACCACAACTTCGTATAGTTGAGACCAAGGAAACTACTCCTACTTACTCAGTTCCTTCAGTATCCCTACGCCTACAACCAATCTGGTATACACATGTGAATCCCAATATAAAGTCCATTATCTTTAGTCGCTTCACCTGTTGTGAAGACTTTTGGTTCTCATCTTCTTTGGATCGTAACCCGAAATAACAAAGGATTAACCTGTCCAAGTAACCACCTCACTGTATACCTTCCAAACCTGAATATTTTCAGAGATAAGTTGAGTATAAAGGATTTCCAATTTATTCAATATTAACTCCTTTGTTTAAATATCAAACCAAGATAAAGATAATAAAATAATATATCTCAGTGAACAAGCTCTATCCAAGCAACTCTACAAGGAGAAGCAACTAGACAGTTTGTTCGATCATTCAATAAGGATGGGGTCTATAGAAATAAACTACTTGTTTGGGTCCCAGAGAATCAACTGTGCACGAAGTATCACAAAGGTCAGAATACCAAAAATAAAAATTCTTCTGGTCTTCAAAGTATCACATGTACAAACAACTTGATTCCTAGTAATGATCAATTACACATAAAACGGAGTCTATTGATGTTGGATAATCACCAGTATCTTCAAATTTGGATATATGTGAAATAATCAATCCTCATACAAACTTGATTGGCCTTATATCATAAGAAATAGACCATGGAATAATCAAGTTTGATCTATCAAGGATAACTATATCGTTAGTCAATTGAATCAATAATTGAAAACTAAAATAACAATACAATTTGGTTTCCCACCAATGATACTACTAAAAGCTTCTTGATCCCAAAGAAGACTTTAATGAAGGAAACATGAGAGATTTCATCTAATTAGATTACTCTCCTCTATCAACGAGTTGGATTTCCACACAAATGGCTAGGCAATGTGTCAAGTATTCAAAATGTAAGAGTACAAGCTCCACTATATATAGTGGTACGACCAAGGCTTGTTTGGACAACAAGGAATTACCAAATCCGAAAATTCTTTAGATATACAATAAATGCATATTTTTGGTTCTGAAAAATTCCAACTATAATCCAACCAACATACCAAAATAACTCTTAGGTGAAAACTAATATTAGCTAGCATATATTCATATACTTTACTAATATAGTAACTAGAGATAAGCAAACCTCTTGGATATGGTAAGCACATAAATTCAAATATCTAAAAGATACTGAACATTTCGGTTTCAGGATCTCCCATTGAGAGTCAAGGAAAATACCTGAATATTAAGTAATAAGAGTTTAGAACATGCTCAAAGCACTATGTCGACATTATGTGAACATTCCAAGTTCAATCAGTGTACATCTCGATGTTTATACGAAACCAAAGATCACCAAACACGTCGAAAATGTATTTACGGATTAAATTTTAATAGGATCGATCAGGGATCGGTGTTTACCAGATATCGGTCATGGGATCGTTCCTTGCCACAAGGGATTGGTTTTAGGAGCGGTCCTTACCAGGGATCGGTCATGAATTCACTTTTGACTACGAAACAAAATTTCGTAGCCAAAAGTTGTGAAGTCTACTTCCTTAGATTATTTTTATGATATTCCTTAATATATAATCCTAACGGTTGAATTCATTCCAGAAGTTCAATCACACTAAATAATAACAAGTTACTAATTAGTGTTATGTGGATTCACGAAGTCTATAGATAAACTATACTTCACAACTTAATATACTCAAGTTGTAATCAACAACTAGTATATATTTCCTTGATAATTTGATCATAGTATAATGAACAATTCAGCGATACTAGAGACAAGTAAAAAACTTGTTAGAGCATAGCTCGGTCGACCTCGCATGCGTTGCTATATCAAGCATGTTTGTCAACGTTAGTGATCAAAACTATGAATCTTGATTTCTAGTATATTATTGCTAAGTCTCGGACTAGGATAGAAAAGTGTAGTTGAGCTCAAGGACTTCATGGCGATTCATCATACAACGACGAAGATCTACTCAAGGAACCGTGGAACTTCATCAACAAAAAGGTATGTGGAGAATTGAACTTATCTATCACTCAAAAGTCTATCTATTCTATCTCCTACTTCTTATGAAACAAAAAGTCGTATGCTATATAGACTGAATCATACACATTTGACATTTTGAGCTGAGTATTCACTACTTATCTTTTTCTCGAAATCGTGTGTTGGTAAAGCGTTTCGCTTTGATCAAGTTTATCTTCACCTAGTGAAGAATGTCATGAAAAGTTTCAATTACTTTGAGAATTGCTTTGACGTGAAACGGTCTGTGAATAACGGCTATATAACGTCCTCTGAGAATGTCTCAGTGATTGGAATGAGAGTTTAGATTACATAACCATGTATTCCTTAATCCGAAGTTTTCGAACTTTGTTGATTGAGAGAAACCGGAGGAATTGGCTTTGCCAAGTCCGCGAACTCAGTCCGTGAACTGACGGAAGTTTTCTTGCCGAGAATTTCTGCTGGGATTTTCCAAAAACTCGTTTTCGTGTTTAGTCCGCGAACTCAGTCCGCGAACTTAGTCCGTGAACTGGCGGAAGTCTCTTTGCCGAGATTTTTTGCTGAGTTTGGAAAACTCTGTCGGTTTTCTTAAGTCCGCGAACTTGTTTGTGAGCTTAAGTGGTTATGATCTAAAGATGTGCTCTGAACATGAAACTTAAATTACTAAGGAATGCTTTATGCAAACCATGGCTATAAAGTTCATGAGCTGATTCATCGAATCGAATCATTTTTGTTTCAATTGTGTGTTTTGTAGTTGCATAAGATCTCATAGCAATTGAAAAACTCTCTAACTAGTTCATTTGAGTCAATTGAACTAGTTATGGTGAAGAAGAACTAGGTTAATATGAAATGCTCATATGGTTAACCTTTTGGGTTACTATGTTGAACCAACATACACGTACACGTTTGGGAACGGTTTTCACAAGCCCAGTAAACGTCTACCCAAGTGTGTGTGATAAGCTAAGTTTTCGATCTAACGGTTGAGAAATATTAACTTGAATCTAAATCAGGTTTTCATCTAACGGTGAATATGGATTGCTATGTAACTAAGGAAAAACCCTGATTTGAAGGCTATATAAAGGAGACATCTAGCATTGTGCAAAACTAATCCCCACACGTCTGTGTGATACTAGTGCGCTCGCTAGAGTCGATTCTCCTTTAACCTTTGGTTTTCTTCTCTAAAACAAGGTTAACGACTTAAAGACTTCATTAGGATTATGAAGCCAGACCAATACTACTTTTATCGTAGTTGTGTGATCTGATTTTGCATCTTCTATCGTACGAGTAAAATCTATTGATTGACTTGAGATCGTGAGAGTTCTACGATAGGCAAGATAAAGAAGTCACAAACATCTTCGTCTCCCTGTTTGTGATTCCTCGACAAACCGCTTGTGTAGTCAAGAAGGATTGTTGAGAGGTGATTGATTAATCTAGGCTGTTCTTCGGGAATATAAGACCGGATTATCAATCGGTTCATGTTCACGTTGATTTTATATCTTAAGACGAAACAAAACCTAGGGTTTTTCTGTGGGAGACAGATTTATCCTTTGATAGACTTTTCTGTGTGAGACAGATTTGTTTATTATCAAGTCTGCGATTTTGGGTTGCAGCAACTCTTAGTTGTGGGTGAGATCAACTAAGGGAATCAAGTACGCAGTATCCTGCTGGGATCAGAGGTGTAGGAGTACAACTGTACTTTGAATTGGTGGGAGACTGATTTGGGTTCAACTATAGTCCAGTCCGAAGTTAGCTTGTAGTAGGCTAGTGTATGTAGCGGCTTAATATAGTGTGTATTCAATCTGGACTAAGTCCCGGGGTTTTTCTGCATTTGCGGTTTCCTCGTTAACAAAACTTCTGGTGTCTGTGTTATTTCTTTTTCGCATTATATTTTTTATATAATTGAAATAATACAGGTTGTGCGTCAAAGATCATCAATTGGAAATCCAACCTTTGGTTTGTAGGATCAGAATCTCGCAGCAATAATGCCTCAGCGAAATTATTAACAATACAACACAGCAGTGTCGCAGAACAACTTCAGAAACGAAATAATAAATGACGTCAGCTAAATCATAAGAAAAATGTGATGGTCCTGCAAAAATTAGAGAGTTTGCGAGATTAACATTTGTAAGGATGCGAGAATGTCGCAAGTCATATCCGAAAATAAAGGACATATTAGCTGTCATACACTATGTAATTCCATATAAATAGCCGCTCAGTTGTAAAGGAAGAGAGATATCTTTTTTGAGTGAGAAGCAAGTAATCAGTAGAGAGAAAATCTAGAGCAGTTGTTATTCTTGATTCCTTTATCTTTTCTTGTAAGATTGTTCAAAGATTCATCAATAAAATTAATATTGTTAATCTAAAATGAGTTGAATATTAATGAAATCTTATGAGGGGTGTAGTTTAGGATTTCCTGCAACTACATAATGGCGCTAGGAATCATAAAGGGAGATTGGGTTGAAGTAAAGAGGTGTTACGAAACTGAGATAGAATCCTGCGAAGGAAGAGCAAACAAGAAGGAAAGTTGGCGACACAAAATCAAAGAGACACAAAGAAGTGAGAGGTTGATGGTAGATGCAATCGAAACAAAAGAAGAAGAGATGTTGCGAAAATAATGCTAGCTCGGAATAAAAAATGGTGAACATACCACTACCAAGGAAGCAGTAGCAGAAAATAACAAAGAAGCAGAGGATGACAAAGGTAATGTATGAATGATTGATTTGTTGTGACACTCTCGCAATAAATAAAATTCTCAAAAATACATTTTATTGAATGACAAAATTGAGATTGCGAAATGCAAATAAGATATGATGATATGCGAGAATCTCGCAGAGATAATGAATTCTACAAAAAGCAATCAGAGAACAATGACAAAAGAGAAAGGGGCGAAACTTTATGGCGTACACCCTAGTTCGAGAATACAATTTTTCAAGAGGCAAATGTAAGACCTAAAGTACGTTATATAAGGGGGTACCTATTGCATGGCTCAGGGAAAGGCTACACCGCCACCGGAACCTGAGTCATGGAGATTTGGGGTCAATAAAGCCCATCCGGGAGAGGCACCTTGGATTCTCAGCTTAAGCATGTGACTTAAGTTAGGCGACTAAGGTAATAAGGATTCTCCCAAGGAGTGTAGAATCTGATCAAGGCGCCGAGGTACACGGTTGAGTCAAGAGTGACAGGGGCGTCTGGAGCGTACCTTGCCATTCTTGACAAGCTAGTCTTGGCTTATACTGCACTCGACCCGAAGAAAACCCCACTTAGGGTGCAGTCTCGTAACCATAAACCCTATAGGTAAAAGGGATAAGAGGCTGTGAAAACAACTGGTTGTTGTTAAGACTGGATGGGAGGAGCTAACCTTGTATGGTAGAAGTACGCCTCCTTGAAGGGGCAACCAGGGGGGAGATAAGGGCGGCACCCTCCATTAGGGAGCTGATAAGTGTCTTAAGACGCAAATGTCATGAGGCTTTTTACTCTGTCATATTTGTGCAACAATCCTGAAGAGGCAATAATACTAAAGAAAAAGATAAGACGAGATCAATGGGTTTTCGCATGAAAGTACGAAGACGTCGTGCAATTTCGTCGCAAGACGACAATGTAATGGGTCTTTATTTTCGCAATAATATTTAGGACTGTCATATTGTCGCAACATTCCTGAAGAGGCCATAATACAAAAGAAAAAGTTAAGGCAAGATCAATGGGTTTTTGCATGAAAGTGCAAGGACGTCCTGCGATTTTGTCGCAATGACAAGGGGTGGCATAATAATACCTTTAACTAGGAAGGAAAAATAAGACCACACAGGGATGAGATTTTGAAAAGAATCAAAATTCACTTTGCATATGATTGCGAAATTATACATAAACAACTTCGAGGTTGAGGCACAAAATAAGAAAAATCTGCAAAATCTCTCATTTGGATACAAATAACAGAGGCAAGTATGGGAATGAATGAAATTAGAAAATGTTATTTGTCTCCACATGATATATTTACACAAAAATTAAAAAATTAATGATTATGTTGATTAACCATATTGCAAGGAAGAATTGTTTTAATAAATGCAGGTCAAAATAAAAGAAACTCATATATTAAAGAATATGAGGAACCAAAAGAATTTGCAAATATACAGAAAGAAAGAATAAATGTACGAATATTACAGAAGATCAAAGAAAGAAACAAAGACTAATTCTTAGTTGATCTTTCATCATCTTCGGCAGACTTGTTCCCTTCTTCGTCTGCATCAGAACTTTTATCTCCATCAGAACCTTCATCACCATCAGATTCTTCATCATCAGCTTCGCTACCAGAGATGGTCAGACTAGGAATGTTCTTTGGGATCTCCTCCAAGATACAAGGATAATCAGAGTGAGGAATACTATGGTCATCACAAACTATTTGAATAGTTTGATTGCGAAAATGCAGAGCATCGTTCTTAAAGTTCGCAACAGTGATCTTGATTTGATTCTTTAATCTAGAATACTTATCGTTGCGAGAAGAAAGATTCTTTGCGAGTACCTCTTTTTCAGCTTCAAGTTCCTTAATTCTTTCGCGATATCTACTTTCAGAATCTGTGAGCAAAAGGCAATCAATTAATAACTTGATGAAAAGTCATAAGAAACAAAAGATTAGTGAAGAAGAACAGTTAATAACCTTCTCTGTCAGAAATCATATCTCTAATCATGGTTGTATGCTCAACTTGGAGACTAACATTTACACCTAAATCTTTTCTGGCATCGTCTAAGATTTTCGCAGCCCAAGCGAATTCATCCTCATTATTTATAAGGAGACGAGAACGAATTTGGTTTTCTCTTTCGCAGAGCTCGGTATTCTTGCGGTTAGCTTCATCTCGTTCAAGTTGAACTTCAAGAAGGGTTTCTTGGAATTTCGCCAAAGCCTTAGCACCTTGATCAGAGATGCGATCCTTATCATCTATGAGACCGCTAATTTTGGTTCTTAACTCATTGATTTTTCTTTAGAATTAAAAAAGAAACGCTTAAATCAGTTGGCTAAACCTAAACTAGATCTATGGTCAATCTCTAAGAGGAGAAATTTGGATCTCAGTTCATTCAGAGAAACAGATGAAACTTTATCATTTGAGAAACTATTTAAAGATTTATTAAGACGCTAAAGAATGGTATCATTATCCAAGGCATTAGGAAATGAACGAAGAATGGTAGCTTCATCAGAAAGGCCATAAATGTCTGCAAAAAGGATCAATCAAATAAGATAAAACAACAGGATGAATGAATGAAGGGAAAGGAGAAAAATAACATACCATAGAGTTGATTATTAGCTTGCTGAAGACTAGAGATTTTATTCTTGTACGAAGAAGAATCAATTTCTAGTTGTTTGCATTCTCGCGAAGACCTTTGACTTCAATTTCCAGTTCCTCATTCTTTGCACGAAATTGAAGATTCTTCTTTTCAAGAGTTTCGCGTCTCCTCTCCAGATCTGAGGCAACATCGAAAGAAGCTTTTCCAGCCTGTGAGAAAATGTAAAAAGTATTAAAATATAAAGAGATTTTGAGTTACAGTAATGAAGAAGTAAAAAGACGAAAGCATACCAGACTATTAAGAGAATGCAGAAGTTGGGAGTAACCGATCTAGAAACTCCGCGAAGAGAATTATCACCATATAGTAAAGGAACATAGCAAATCGTAGCGAGAGCTTTGCAGGTATTAGCTAATTGATTATCTCCCATTCCTTTCCAAGAATCAGGAAAGAGGCCAGAGAGCTTAGCCATAGAAGATTCAGATGGAGAATCTTCATTTGCAGCAAGGTCATCATTATCCTCATCATCCTCATCACTCTCGGAGTTTTCATGAGAAGGAATATTTGAAGGAGAGGAAGAACAGATTTTTCTCTTCTTTGAAGGAGGAGCAGTTGGTTTTTCCCTGCGAAGAGCACCTTTGCCTTTATCACCAGTCTTCGCAATATTGGCAGGCTCTTCTATTTCAACAATAATCTTCACACACAGATAGAAATAAGAAATAGAGGCAACAATATACTGTTTAAAATCATAAGAGAATATTTCTTACCTCATCTGTGTATGAGAGAAGATCTAACAAGGTACTAGCTTTCCCAGTCCTATGGTAGCTATCTTTGAACTTCTGGATCTGTAGAATGTCGCAAGAATCAGCGATTAAAAGAATAAAAACAAATAAAGAAATGTAAAGTGGGTGAAACTGGAAGAAACATGCCTCTTTCTCCTTCTCGGGCCAATAGAATGCCCAAGGTTGATAAGAAGCGAGATTCTCAAGAAGAACATTTGACCCAGCAATGTAAGGTCCTTTCAGCATCAAGGGAAAAACATACCATTTATCATCTTTGGATTGGCGAGGAGTTGTGTTCTTACCAGAGTGCCAATCAATATCTTTCATGAGTATTTTAGCTTCATCAATATTATCTTTCCTTTTCAAGCGAATAACCCAGCGAGTATTCTCTTTCTTCATGGAGATCAATTCATAATTTTCAAAGAAACTCGCTACTGTATATTTTTCAGCAATTATCTCCAAGTCTGCGAATTTAGGATACCTAAGTTCTTTAGAGTAAAGAGATCCTTTACCAGCACCACGGTTAGCGAACTCCAACATCAGACGGATGCAATCCCCACTCAATTGGAAGATAGCTCGCGAAAATCCCGAGTGAGCGAGAATTTCATAGAACAGAGGAATATCTGGGTCATAAAGAGGAATGGGGAGACCTGCGAGAATTTGACCTAGCAAAACTATGATCGATTGATCATCACAATGTTGATCAGAGAAAAGTTTGATAGAAAGAATTGACTTGGCACTTTCACCAGGAATGGTAGAAAGTGTGAAACCTTTCTCAACAAGATCTTTTTGGACGTCTTTTAAGTTTTTCTCATGTTTATGACCACTTGGAGGAATATCTGAATATAGAGTATGGGAATGGATGAAAAGTAAGAAGATTAATGAGGGAAGAATTACAGTAGCAGAACTTACGGAAGAACAATAGAATTGCAGAAATGAGAGAGTAAAAAGAGAAGAGAAAGTAAAAAGAAAATGAAAAGAAGAGTAAGAAGAATATATAAAGAAGATTTTTTTTACTCGAAGAAATAAACACCATTAATGCGAAAAGACGTGAGCGTTTGAAAAGCAGCGGTTACAGAAGACGTGTCAAGAAATAGATAGAAGAAAGGATACGTGTGATAAATGCAGAATATGAAGAGATGGATAGCTGCGGCATTTCTCACATCATTATCTACTTCGCATAGAAGATATGAGAAGAGGCAAGATGTAGGATCATAATCTCGCAACAATAATGCCTCAGCGAAATTATTAACAACACAACACAGCAGTGTCGCAGAACAACTTCAGAAACAAAATAATAAACGACGTCAGCTAAATCATAAGAAAAATGTGATGGTCCTGCGAAAATTAGAGAGTTTGCGAGATTAACATTTGTAAGGATGCGAGAATGTCGCAAGTCATATCCGAAAATAAAGGACAGATTAGCTGTCATCCACTATGTAATTCCCTATAAATAGTCGCTCAGTTGTAAAGGAAGAGAGAGATCTTTTTTGGATGAGAAGCAAGTAAACAGGAGAGAGAAAATCTAGAGCAGTGGTTATTCTTGATTCCTTTATCTTTTATTGTAAGATTGTTCAAAGATTCATCAATAAAATTAAGATTGTTAATCTAAAATGAGTTGAATATTAATGAAATCTTGTGAGCGGCGTAGTGTAGGATTTCCTGCAACTATATGGTTGTTGATTGATATTGATTGATCCTTGGACCTTGGTCTTTGGTACCGTCCAAGTTATCTCTCTTTGATAAAGACTCGCAGATTTCCATTTGCTTGAGTAAAGATCAAATCGAGAGATTGAGATATAAACTCTTTGATATATATTTTTATTGATTGAGTCTAACTGTCTAGTTTATTCTCATAAAAAGTATATTGGAGTTTGTCCATACAGATTGCTAAGTGAAATATTGGTTAGACCCCCGCTTTTTCAATTGGTATCAGAGCAGGAAAACACGTTTAAGACCTTATAAGTCTGTGTTTGTGGCAATCTGAGTCTGTGGACAGAATCTCATATACATATCAAAATGCCTCCTAAAGCTGTCAACTTTGTCAAGTCTCTCGGAAATACCTCAAAGGATCACTCCTTAGCTGATTCTTCTGAATCCCGAGGTAAGAAGAATGTATCATCTTGTGTCAATCATTCTTCCTCCAATGAGACATTGGACATAATGGCTAATGCTGAAATGGAGCTCACCAGAACTTCAAAGAATTCTACATAGTTTGTTGATCTCAAGGATCATGTACAACTCATTGATGAATTCGAAAAGTCTATTGATTGTGAACAGGTACTCTATAACATTATATGGTCATTCTCCAAGGAAATTGAGAAACTTCTTCAAGAAAACAATCTACAACGTGAAAAGATTTGTGATCTTGAAAAGCTTATTAAAGAAGGCTAAATTAGAGAAAAATGTTTGATCAAAACGCATTCATCTGATCTAGACAGACTTCGTGAAGAGAAGGAGAAACTTGAAGCCTCACTTGCTCTGGCCCATAGACAGTGTAAATCCTTGGAAAAGGAAAAATCTGTTTTAAAGAAAAATTCTTCTGCACAAACTAATTCTCATGAGTTACCATACAGAATGAAATTTTCTCTAGATGAAGATTGTGTCAAGAAAAGTTTTCATAACTTACAATCTTATCCGGTGGCTATGAAGTTTAAACAAGTATCAGTTGTTGCTTCTCCTCCACGAATCTGTACATTCTTTGGAAAAGGAAATCACTATGCTAGCCATTATTTTGCCAGAAAGAAGCAAATTTCTAAACTTCGCAAATTGCTTCTTTTTACTGTCAATGGAGTAAATAGTCGGACGACTGCTACAGTGAAGGTCCCTTTCACAGGAAACCAGGCATCTTATAAAAATGATCTCTCTCATAGAAATCATTACTAGACATTTGTAAACTCTCGGGCTAGCAATGAAAGCATGTCCTGTGCTTATAAGAACAAATCTGGTAAATCTAAGTCTAGTATGTGGAAACCAATTTCGGAAAATCCCCTAGAACCTATTTCCAGAGGTCCTAGACTTTGTTATCAGAAAGGTTTCTCACCAGTGATTCCCAGAAGGACTGCGAGACGCACCTTTTTTCCTGGAAGCTGCGGTAAAAGGGCAAGAAATGCTGAGATAAGATATCCTGGAGGAAATTACAGCTACTCTCTCAGAACCTATGGTGAGACTATGTCTCCCTATGCTACCTAACAGCAGAATGTTCTATTCTTATGTCTAAATTGAGAGATACAAGGATAAGGATTTGAGAGATGCTCAAGTATTATGCTATTTTCTCTAGCTTGTATATATTTTGATGTAATGCTCTTCTCTAGTTTCTTTTTCTTTTGTCACTATGACCTTTTGGGATGGGGAATCTTTGAAAGCTGCACAATGTGCAATATTTCCTCTTAGGGCCATTTGTATTTTGGTCGGCCCACGAACGTCGAATCTCCTCAAGGAACTCTAGGGTTTCTAGCCAGGGCATTCACGAACATATATAACTCTTATACGTGTTTCATTTTTTTCAGAAATGAACTCTATGGAAATTGTTCCCAAAGAAGAAGTTAACCCTATGGTTGAGGATGATCTCAAAGGATGTGATTCTGGTCAAGAGTTTATACTGAAGAAGATGCTTGAAAGAAAAGAGTATAACTCTTGGATTGGAGAATCTGTCAAGGATCTGATTCGTGTTCAGAATGAAGTTAAGAACGAAGTGGCTAACCTTAAATTGCAGATAAACCATCTTATTGATGGACAGGCGAAAATCCTTCGTACTCAGAATATCTTGATTAGAAATCAGAAGAAAGTTATCCTTGATTGTGCAAAGGATCGTCATTATGCTCGCACTGTTGATCGGAAAGTTAATATTCTGACTTATGAACATGGTGTGTCTACAGTCAACAAAATCAAGGATATCAGTGACTCATACCTTGATGGACCTTTTCTGAGGTATGAAATTATCAAGGAAAACTGAGGATATTTTCAGATACCTGGTACGTCTTCTTTTGAATTAGTTGGAAGAATAACTAGCGTTTTGAATAGCGACGATTGTGACTACACATAGATATTTTTATTTTCATCTTCTTATGCTATTTTTTAGGTTTATTGGTTTTTAAATTCTAAAAATATTTGGAGGATGATATTATTGCAGTATTAATCTGTTTTGAAGTATTGCAATATTTTTATGGGATATGTATTGTTTGCGTCCGCGAACTTGAAGGTCCCATATTGTGTCAAAAGTAAAGTCGTTCATAAATTGATATGCGTATTGATGAAAGGACGAATGGACTTTTGACAATTACAAAAGTTATGCCTATGCAGTCATTTATTTGATGGAAAATAGGATGAAATCTTTTGTTTGACAAGGATAAAGTCTATTATGTAGTTATGCAAATAGTGATGGAAAATAGAATAGATCCTTGTATGTTATCCACGGTATTGATCTTCATTGATCCATTTTGTTATGTTTTACCGTGAAGGCTCCATTGCGTATCTTATGTTGAGCACCTTACAACTATGTCGATTAATATTGGCCTTGTTGGTTGTTCCATGAGATGCTATATGTTGAGCATTCTTGAACTAAATTAATTATCTTGATTGGTTATTTAGTTATTTGCTCCGAAAGTCTTCTTTTGTCGAGCAAAATCATTTGACAATTAAATTGATTGCTTCGGTGATTAATTTGGTTGAGTTTTGGATATAAAAAAGCATTTCCATGGTTTTTGGTGTCCAATTAAAAAATCCTTCTTTTCTTTCGAAATTAAGGTCGCTCTTGTTGTTCTTTCGAGAATGACATCAAATGAGGGAGAGTTCTTTTGAACTTGTGCTTAATGGTAATATCTTGGGGGGTGTGCGACTGTGGAATTTTATAGGGGTTATCTTGTATCTTAAAACTCCTTGATGAATGCATTTAGCTTCGGCTTTATGATTGCATCTAAATTAAGTTGGTATGTATTTTTTCTTTTAGTCTATGAAATGTCTCTTGTGGAAATTTCATTATGATCCCGCTCTTTTGCCTTTGCAAATTTTATTGACAAAAAGGGGGAGAAATAATGTAGTTCACACTACAATTACATATGGTTTTCAGATCATTGTGTAAGGGGGAGTGGTTTCCATGATCGAGATGGAGTATTGACTAAGGGGGAGTGATACATATCACCATAGTATTGTTGATAAAGTCGTGATGCAATTGGACTTTGATGTTACATAATGATACTATGACACTGTATAATAATGATCGAGAATCTTGATTTCTCTCATTGTTATAGCTACGTATTTTCAACAGCGGTGGTGCTAAAATCACAACCTTTGGGATCATTGGAGTACTTGAAAGGACGAAGATTTCAAGGAACGTTAAAGAATAGACTATGGGATAGGAGCCACTAAAGTTTATCTTTTTTATATTCCATATGTATTAATAGTTTTGTCACTAAAATTGACAAAGGGGGAGATTGTTAGAGCATAGCTCGGTCGACCTCGCATGCGTTGCTATATCAAGCATGTTTGTCAATGTTAGTGATCAAAACTATGAGTCTTGATTTCTAGTCTATTATAGCTAAGTATCGGACTAGGATAGAAAAGTGTAGTTGAGTTCAAGGACTTCATGGCGATTCATCATACAAAGACGAAAATCTACTCAAGGAACCGTGGAACTTCATCAACAAAAAGGTATGTGGAGACTTGAACTTATCTATCACTCAAAAGTCTATATATTATATCTCCTACTTCTAATGAGATAAAAAGTCGTATGCTATATAGACTGGATCATATACATTTGACATTTCGATCTGAGTATTCACTACTTATCTTTTTCTCGAAATCGTGTGTTGGTAAAGCGTTTCGCTTTGATCAAGTTTATCTTCACCTAGTGACAAAAGTCATGAAAAGTTTCAATTACTTTGAGAATTGCTCTGACGTGAAACGACCTGTGAATAACGGCTATATAACGTCCTCTGAGAATGTCTCAATGATTGGAATGAGACTTTAGATTACATAACCATGTATTCCTTAATCCGAAGTTTTCAAACTTTATTGATTGAGAGAAACCGGAGGAATTGACTTTGCCAAGGCCGCGAACTCAGTTTGCGAACTCAGTCCACGAACTGACGGAATTTCTTTTGCCGAGAATTTCTGCTGGAATTTTCCAAAAACTCGTTTGCGTGTTTAGTCCGCGAACTGGCGGAAGTCTCTTTGCCGAGATTTTCTGCCGAGTTTGGAAAACTCTGCCGGTTGCCTTAAGTCCGCGAACTTGTTTGTGAGCTTAAGTGGTTATGATCTAAAGATGTGCTCTGAACATGAAACTTAAATTACTAAGGAATGCTTTATGCAAACCGTGACTGTAAAGTTCATGAGCCGATTCATCGAATCGAATCATCTTTATTTCAATTGTGTCTTGTGTAGTTACATAAGATCTCATAGCAATTGAACAACTTTCTAACTAGTTCATTTGAGTCAATTGAACTATTTATGGTGAAGAAGAACTATGTTAATATGAAATGCTCATATGGTTAACCTTTTGGGTTACTATGTTGAACCAGCATACACGTACACGTTTGGGAAAGATTTTCACAAACCAAGTAAACGTCTACCCAAGTGTGTGTGGCAAGCTAAGTTTTCGATCTAACGGTTGAGAAATATTAGCTTGAATCTAAATCAGGTTTTCATCTAACGATAAATATTGATTGCTTTGTAAATAAGGCGAAACCATGATTTGAAGGCTATATAAAGGAGACATCTAGCATTGTGCAAAACTAATCCCCACACGTCTGTGTGATACTAGTGCGCTCGCTAGAGTCGATTCTCCTTTAACCTTTGGTTTTCTTCTCTAAAACCAGGTTAACGACTTAAAGACTTCATTAGGATTGTGAAGCCAGACTGATACTACTTTTATCGTAGTTGTGTGATCTGATCTTGCATCTTCTATCGTACGAGTACAATCTATTGATTGGCTTGAGATCGTGAGAGTTCTCCGATAGGCAAGATAAAGAAGTCACAAACATCTTCGTCTCACTGTTTGTGATTCCTCGACAAACCGCTTGTGTAGTCAAGAAGGATTTTTGAGAGGTGATTAATTAATCTAGGCTGTTCTTCGGGAATATAAGATCAGATTATCAATTGGTTCTTGTTCACCTTGATTTTATATCTTAAGACAGGACAAAAACTAGGGTTTTTCTGTGGGAGACAATTTATCCTTTAATAGACTTTTTTGTGTGAGACAGATTTGTTTATTATCAAGTCTGCGATTTTGGGTTGCAGGGTGAGAAAAACTAAGGGAATCAAGTGCGCAGTATCTTGCTGGGATCAGAGGCGTAGGAGTACAACTGTACCTTGAACCGGTGGGAGACTGATTGGGGTTCAATTATAGTCCAGTCCGAAGTTAGCTTATAGTAGGCTAGTGTCTGTAGCGGATTAATATAGTGTGTATTCAATCTGGACTAGATCCCGGGGTTTCTCTTCATTTGCGGTTTCCTCGTTAACAAAACTTCTGGTGTCTGTGTTATTTCTTTTCTGCATTATATTTTTTATATAATTGAAATAATACGGTTTGTGCGTTAAAGATCATCAATTGTAAATCCAACCTTTGGTTGTTGATTGATATTGATTGATCCTTGGACATTGGTCTTTGGTACCGTCCAAGTTATCTCTCTTTGAAGACTCGCAGATTTCCATTTGCTTGAGTAAAGATCAAATCGAGAGATTGAGATATAAACTCTTTGATATATCTTTTTATTGTTTGAGTCTAACTGTCTAGTTGATTCTCATAAAAAGTATATTGGAGTTTGTCCATACAGATTGCTAAGCGAAATATTGGGTGATGTTGTTAGACCCCCGCTTTTTCACAACTTTTACTTCGTATGTTGTGTTTTCAATAAATATTGACTTGAAACAACAATGATAGAAATTGAACAAGTCAATTATGTTGTTACTAACCTCGAACTGAAGGAGGATGTGTTCGTTAATGCCGATACGTCTTTAGGTTCTTCATGGGTAACAAGAGTGAGCCTCAATCTTTCTATGTTACTAGTCTAAGCCAACAAAGTTGACTATAGTAATCAAATCAAGTGCCTTCGATTTTTGGAACTAAAATATGACAACCAAACTGACATACCAACGCTTGGTGGGTTCAACTGAGAAATCCTCTAATAGCCTCACCTCGAGTTTGTCAAGATTGAATAAGTAAAAAAAATTGTGATGTTGAATTCAAGCTTCTCAATTTTTTGTTAAATAATACAAAGATTTTAAAGTAAGTAACTCTATAATTTTGTTGTGGAGCTGGATCGCCAAAAATGATATTATAACAACATCTATAATCAAAATGATATTGTTGTTGTTCTAACCTACAAAAATAATATTATAAAGATACTAATATACATATTATTGTACTCCAACAATAAAAAGATAAGACTTCCTTATGATAATATATAGTAGTTTGAGGTTTTTCAATCTGAATCTGTAATCTAATACCATCAATTATCGTTGTATTAATGGTTCGGTTGGGTTTTAGGATTAATCGATTTTGTCCAGTTTGTTAAATATTACCCACACCATGTAATATGAAGTATGATAACTCATGTGGCTATACATCCATCTGTTGCCTTGTTATATCAAAGACTTAATACAGGTTTAAGAATTAATGTGTAGTTCACACTACAAATACATATGGTTTTAGGATCATTATGTAAGTGGGAGTGGTTTCTATGTGAGATGGAGTATTGACTAAGGGGGAGTGATACATATCACCATGGTATTGTTGTCGAAGTTGTGATACAATTGAACTTTGATGCTTATCAGGGTTAACAGAGCTTTTAAACTTTCTTTTCATATAACCAGAAAGGAGATTTTTGCGATATCTTAAACCTGTATCAATAACACGAGTTATCATACTAGACAGTCAGACAACAGATTGGAAAAGGTACGAAAACTAGTGAGATCCTAATGAAATTTCCATAGAGACATTTCACGACCAAAAGAAATCACATATCAACTTTTTAGATGCCATCATATATCCGAAGCTAAATGCATTCATCAAGGAGTTTATAAAGATACAAGATATCCCCTATAATATTCCACAACCGCACTTCCCACAAAGATTTGGCAATTAAGCACAAGTTCAATTAAGAACTCTCCCCCATAAAATGTCATCCCCGAAGGAACAACAAAGGAGACCTTAATTTCACAAGAAAAGAAGGATTTCTTTGGACAACCAAATCATATGAAAACATGAATTTGTATCTACAAAATTCAATTGAAATAACCACAAGAGAACCCATGGTTAGTTCAATCGAAAAAATACAACCAAATTAATCACAAGAAAACTTACGATTAATTCAATTGAAATACACAACTAAATTAACCACAAGAAAGTGATCAATTCAATTGGTCATGCTCGACATAAGATAAACTTACGGAGCAACAACTAAAATAACCAAAATAGAATGATTAGTTTAGTTGATCATGCTCAATCATAAGGAACCTTACGGAGAAACAACTAAGTTAGACATAAAAGAATGTTAAACTCAATCGTTTATGCTCAAAAACAAGAAACCTTACGGAGCAACACAATATGTGCACAAGAGTGTGGATTGGAGATCGACCAATACTGTGGAATAGACAAGGATTCATTCTATTTTCCATCACTATTTGCACAATGACATATAATAGACTTAATCCTTGTACACAAAAGTTTTATCCTTTCTTTTCATCAAAACATGACATAAAAGGCTTTAACTTTTGTAATGTCAAAAGTTCATTCTATCTTCCATCAATACATTCATATCGACATAATAGAGATACACTTTTGAACAAGTATGGGACAGTCATAGGTTCACGGACGTAAAAAAACATATCCCATAAAAATTTACAATATATAAAATCATAAAGATTAAAATTGCAAAAATCATCTTCCAAAAAACTTTAGAATTTAAACAAATAAATCTAAAAACACGAAGATGAAAACATTGGATATAGCTATGTGTACTCACAATAATTGCTATTCCAAAATCTAGTAATCCTTCTCAAAAACAAGAATATATTCTCATAAGAAGTTTCCTAGGCATCAAGACAAACTCGTAATGCATTTATAAGATGTTTTTTCCTTAGAGGGTAGAATCAATCTTTTTCGCTCGGATTTATACCAAGAGAAGATACCGAAGGCGTTTAAAAAGTTTTTCTTAACAAAGAAGAACATACAAAGTCATTAAAGACCATGCATCATAGTTCACATAAGATGATTGTGAACATTCAAGAATCCCATAGCAATGCGTACTACTGCATATTATTGAACTTCCTTCTTTGTGATTCACCAACATCATTCTTTTAAAATCTACAAATGAGCTTATAAGAGAATTACTCCAAGAATCCAAGTGCCCAAGTCCAACAGAAGTAGAACAAGTGTGACGAAACGGAGCAAATTACTCAAAAACAAGATACGGGACAAAGACCAACCTCAACTCATTCAAATTTAGGATTTCTCATCACTATTTTGAAGATAATTCAAATAGGAAGAGAATTCAAAAAGAATGAGGTCATTCCGAGTTCGGACGAAGAAGTTACGGCTAAAACAAATTTACCGAATATCGACGTCAAGTATGCATACGTGTTTGCAAACGAATTTTCGTATCCTGGAGCAGTACTTAAACCGGGAACCCAAAGTATTCGTACTTAAACCCCTGGATTAAGTACTATGGAGAGGATAGAAAGTGTAGTCGAGAAGTCTTAATGTTGAAGAACCAAGGAGCTCAAGCATTTGGATGAGAAGCTCCAAAGTTTATTTATTTTGTATTCCATATGTATTGATAGTTTTGTCACTAAAATTGACAAAGTGGGAGATTTTTAGATCAATGCTCGGTCAAACTCGCAAGTGTTGCTATCTCAAGCTTGTTTGTCAAGTTTAGTTTCCAAAACTATAAATCTTGATTTCTAGTCTACTTATAGCTAAGTCTCGGACTAGGATAGTAAGTGTAGTTGAGCTCTAGACTCCATGGCGTTCATCATATGAAGACGAAGAACTACTCAAGGAACTTGTGGAACATCATCAACAAAAGGTATGTGGAGACTTGAACTTATCTATCACTCAAAAGTCTATCTATTATATCTCCTATTTTGATACAAAAGTCGTATTGCTATACAGACTTCGATTATACACATTTGCTATTTCGAGTCGAGTTTATCTCGCTTATCTATTTCTCGAAATTTGCGTTGGTAAGCTTTCGCTTTGGCCAAGTTCATCTTTACTCGTGACGAAAGTCATGTTGATTATTTCAATAACTTGAAAATCGCTTTTGATGAAAAATAGTTTGTGAATAACAACTATATAACATCCTCTAAGAAAGTTTCAATGATTGAAATGAGAGTTTAGAACATGTAACCATCTTTGGATATAAACATGGTGTGTTCTCACATTTGTGTAAAAATCCAAAACCGGGAATCCAAAGTATGCGTACTGGCGGTTGTTGGAAATCCGGGTGAGTATGCGTACCCGTACGCATACTGGCGGAAACTTCACTTCCGTGAATTTCTGATGGAGTTTGAAAGTGAAAAACAAACTCAATCCGGTTACTTAAGTACGCGTACCTGTATGCATACTTAAGTAGGTTACTTTCTAAAATCGGTTTTTTCATGAACTAAAACATTTATATATTAAGGAATGCAATCTTTGCAAACCGTGGCTATAATGTTCATGAATCGATTCTAGTGAATCAAAACCAATATTTCTTCAATTGTGTCTTGTATACTTCTATAAGATCTAAGCAATTGAACAACTCTCTAACTAGTTCATTTGAGTCATTTGAACTAGTTATGGTGAAGATGAATAAGGTTGATATGAAAGTGCTCATATGGCCAACCATTGGTTAACTGTAGTTGAACCAACTAATGTACACATTTAGGTACAGTTACTCAAATCTAAATGAAGTTACATTTCATTTGTGTATAACAATCTAAGTTCGATCTAATGGTTGAATTATATTAGCTTGAATCTAATCAGGTTTTCATCTAACGGTGAATATTGAATGCTTTGTTACCAAGGTAACTAAGATTGCAAACCCTGATTTGGAGACTATATAAAGGAGAACTCTAGCAACTGGGAAACCTAATCCCCACACCTCCTGTGGTACTAGTTGTATAAGCTAGAGCCGATTCTCCTTTAACCTTAGGTTTTTCACGAAACCATGTAGGTTAACAACTTAAAGACTTCATTGGGATTGTGAAGCCAGACCCAACTATTTTCTCTGTAGTTGCGTGATCCGATCCTGTTGTTTTTATCGTGTTTGAGTACAATCGTAAGATTGGCTTGAGATTTATATCTCTGATATGCAAGATAGAAAAGTGGTCACAAACACCTTCGTCTCATCGTTTGTGATTCAATAATATCTTATTTCGTTAATCGATTAAGATTATTGTGAGGTGATTGATAATTCTAGGCTGTTCTTCGGGAATATAAGTCCGGGTCATTAATTGGTTCTTGTTCACCTTGACTTATCAAAAGACGGAACAAAAACTCGTAGGTATATCTGTGGGAGATAGTTTTATCTATTCAATAGACTTTTCTGTGTGATACAATTTTTTTTATCAAGTCTTCGACTTTGGGTCGTAGCAACTCTTGGTTATGGGTGAGATCAGCTAAGGGAATCAAGCGCGTAGTATCCTGCTGGGATCAGAGACGTAAGGAGCACGACTGTACCTTGAATTAGTGTGAGATTGATTAGGCTTCAACTACATTCCAGACCGAAGTTAGCTTTGTAGTAGGATAGTGTCTGTAGCGGCTTAATACAGTGTGGTGTTCGAATCTGGACTAGGTCCCGGGGTTTTTCAGCATTTGCGGTTTCCTCGTTAACAAAACTTCTGGTGTATGTGTTATTTCTTTTCCGCATTATATTTTGTTATATAATTGAAATATCACAGGTTGTGCGTTGAATCGATCAATTGGTAAATCCAACCTTTGGTTGTTGATTGAAATTGATTGATCCTTAAACATTGGTCTTAGGTACCGTTCACGTTATCTCTCTTATATTCAATCGGGCTCGCAAATTATTATTTGTTTGATTGCAGATTAAATTGAGATATTCGGATATAACTCTTTGATATACTTTTTATAAGATTGAGTCTAACTGTATAGTTGATTCTCTTGTAAGTGTATTGGAGTTAGTCCATACAGATTGCTAAGCGAAATATTGGGTGAGGTTGTTAGATCCCCGCTTTTTCACAATGCAAGACCAAAAAAAACAGCACATTATCTAAAGTAACAATTGCCAAACTATTATGATTTGTTTTATACTCCCTCAGTTCCTAAAAAAGAGTTATTATAGCCTTTTCAATTTGGTTTATTTAAAAAAAAAAAAAAAAAAAGCTATAGTAATTTTTTTTAGGAACGAAGGTAGTATAATATCATACCATATGTAACTTTCTGTACATTCCTAACGATAGATGTTAGATACACTGTAATCAGCTACTATAGTTCCTAAGATTAAAACTATATGACTGTGAGCATGTAAAGACTACAACAATTGACAATTGGCATCTTTAGTGAATATGACCCATATATTCATAACTTTTTAACAAAATTAGAGTACCCAAATGGTAACCCAGAATTCCTTTTAAAGAATCAAGTAACATAACATGCGATTACCGAAACCCTGATTGTATTTTAACAAATTACTACTATGCAACGTTAACTATGTTGCACAACACCCAATTTTATCAAAGAAAATAAAATGATACAAAACACACACTTCCGAATGGCGATCTTATTTAACTTTTGTCTTCCAAATTGAAATTCCAATTCATTCTTTTGAAATTAAAACAAAACCTCACCTAAAATGACACACCTTAATCATCGTCAGAATCAAACTATTCGAAGTTCTAATTCTAATGGTACATCTTCAAAATTTTAATTGCAAATAATCTGAATAAAAACTCTTATCCTAATGTGTTTAAATCAGATTCAAAATATGTCGATTTACGTTGTTATTGTTTCGATTTCTAAATGGTATTATAATTAGGCCTGGGGGAAGAATCTGTTTCGCTAGGGTTTGTCATCGAATCTGTTTCGGACGAAGAAGCAAATTGAACAGGTTGAAAAGAAAAGATGCAGTCTTACCTTCTCATCATTTTCGAATTTACAGGCTGTACAAAGTCGGAAAGAAAAAACATGGAAGGGTTTTTTGATATTTTCTTATCGGACAGTCGAAAAACACCTCTTTTTTTTATATTAGTTAGATAAATTCCCTTGATATGATTCTGCTTTATAAAACGAGTATTGTGGTTGAGTTTGGGCTATTACCCTGACTAATGAATGTTCTTTTCCATTTTATCTCTACTTTCATTCAACTAAAGAAAAATTCCATGAATGTATAATCCATTTCATTAATTCATTTTGAGCGTCAAACTAATGATGTAAATTCATATAATCAAATAAATTTTAGGTATTCAACTGTATTTTCACTTAAAAAATTCTAATGGCGTCAACGGGTTCAAAAACTATTTTTATTTAAAATTTAGGTAGTCATGAAATATTTTTACTTGGAAGAGTTAGGTTGAGTTTTAACCGGAACCAAACTTGTTTAAAAAGTAATTAAAAATACACAACTTTCTTCATTAATGTTTTCTTTTTTAGCTAAAGACTGATTTCAAGTTTCTTTTTATATATAATCAAGTTTCTTTTTATATGTAATTTATTGTTTAGTGTATCGGTCCGCGAGTTATAACCCCAAAGGTGTCACATCCATGCACAAAAACTCCACCAAAACAAAATATTCACAAAAATCCCATTTAACATAAACTGTCTACATTATCCTTCTATTATTTAAATCACCCAACAAAAACAAAAATCAACCCAACCTTTAAATTTTATTATATTATCACCACGAATAACAACCCACCCCCAGCAACACCACCACCGCCCGTCGTCGCCGCCGCCACCGACCACCACCGCGCCGCCACCAGAAAAATGATGAAACCAAAAATTGGTTTCACCAAAATAAGATGAAACCAAATTTTGGTTTCATCATAAAAGAAAGGAGAAAGAAGAACAAGAAAAAATAAAACACAATAAGATGAAACCTTCCACCACCGTCAACTGCACCGCCCCCATCGCCACCACAACCATAATCACCACAACCACCACTACCATTACCTCCTTAACTAAGACTACTTTCAACAAAAACAATCCACAATAAGATGAAACCTACCACCACCGTCAACTGCACCACCCCCATCGCTGCCACAACCACCAGCACCACAACCACCACTACCATTACCCCCTCAACTACAACCAGTTTCAACAAAAAATAATCCACCTGTATCCCACCATCAAAAATTGGCTTCATAGATATTAATATTCAACAAAATGAAAAAAATACGATGAAACCTAATTAGGTTTCATCAACTTCAGCCAATTCATTACACTTTTAACAATGCAGACATACACCTCTTTAGTTGTAACCCATACCAGTCCTTTATGCAACACCTGAAGCTCAACTACAACTCTCACTGCATTAGCACCATCCTTACTCAGTTAATCCATTTTTTATCACTTACATAACTTCAGTTAAGGCCACCACTACCAACAAAACTTCTTCATCAATACCTGGAGTACCAGTACCAGACCCTGCTATACACATTCTCCCAATTCATGCACACATATAATCAAAACCACCATTGTACATACAATCGAAACCACATATTGTCATTTCACCAACATAACTTCAATGATGAAACCAAACATGCCGTCTTCCAAGTCAGACCGAATAAACTAGAAAAAAATCAGGTGAAACCAAAATTTGGTTTCATCATAAACTTAATTTTCATCATTAAAATCTTTGGTTTCATGACATAAAATAGGCAAGTTTATGATGAAACCAAATTTGGTTTCATCATTAGTTTACTGTTTTCACCAACCAAAACTGTCAGAATTTGATGAAACCAATTTTGGTTTCATCATAAATCTGTCATTTCCCAATACAATATTGATTTCGACTTTGAAGATGTATCATCATTTGTTGGTGATGAAAACATCATAAGGTGGTGGTGGTGATTGTAGAGGATTGAACGAGGAGGCGGAGGTGATGTTGGGAGCGGATCTGCAGGTACTGGTGTTGATTGTAGATGAGGTGTTGTTGGTGGCCGATTTGAAGGTATTGGTGGTGGTTTTAGATGATAAAAGGAGGAGGTAGAAGTAGTGTTGGTGGCGGATCTGATGTACTGTTGGGAAAAAAATAAATAAGAGGAGGCGGTGTTGTTGATGGAAAATCTGTAGACGGAGAAGAATAAGGTGATGATGGTGTTAATGGAGGAGAAGGAGGTGATGATGGTGTTAATGGAGGAGACGGAGGTTCTGTTGGTGGCGGATCTGGACACATCGGTTGGTTTGATGGTGGCGGAGCTACTGTTGGTGATAGATTTGAATAGAAATAGAAGAAAAAGAGACGAAGGTTTCGTGGAGGAGACGAAGGTGTTGCTGCTGGTGGTGACGGAGGTGTTGTTGTTGGTGGTGACGGAGGTGTTGCGATGGTGTTCATGGAGAGATATTTGTTGCTGCTGGTGTTAATGGCGGTGGGGAGATGAAGACCGCATAAATAGAAAAAAGAAAGGAGAGAAGAAGAAGAAGACAAGGTAAAAAGAGTATGTTTGGCTTTTTTTAAAGTAATAAAAACTAAATTTGCACATTATTATTTGACCTGGAGTTTTTGTGTCACTTTTTAATTAAATGGTTTTCATTTATTAAAAATAATATGGCTGGATTTTTTGTACCACATGTTTGGTCACCTTGGTTTTATTTGACTAGTTTTGTTATCGTTATGCCTTTGTAATGCTTCACTTGAAGATTAAATTTTTTAAAAAGATGGGAAACAAGAAAAATCCGAAGACAAAACTAGACAATATCTCCATACTTTGACCAAACAATTATACGTGTGCGTGCTATCCGTGGATACTTGGTCGGTAAAAGCGCTTTCGGAACCGAAATTAAAATTTAGTAATGCATCCAATTTTAAGATCACAAAATTGGTTAAAAATACCAAAATCAACAATTCCTGAATGAAAAAGACATGTAAGATTTGATACTGTTTAAATGGACGAGAATGTAAAAATAGTCAGGATGTAAACAGTTTCATCCTACCCGTTTTCAAATATTTTTTCTTATTTTTGATTTACATCAGGATGCATCCAGTTTCATCCTCGCTCTTTTTTAAGCTTAAGTCAGGATGAATCCAGTTTCATTCTTGCTATTTTTTTGGTGTCCATTTCACCCATACTAATTTTTACTCGTCCACTAAAATCATGTTTTAAAAATATTTGGACAAATGACCCATTTTCCGTTTTAAGATCGGGAATCGGACACAAAACAATAGGTTGGGATCTCTATGGTTTTTTACTTACACTCACTCTCTATGGTTTGAAAAGTCCGGTGTCCATCGATAGCCTTGAATTCTAAGGATTTCTATGGTTTTTTTACAAGTCCAAATGATTGCCGAGTTTTTTTTTTTTTTTGTCTGTGGCCAAATTCGGAGAATGTTAAAGAGTGTGGGTAGCAAAGCATTGATAAACATTTAAAACGAGGAGTAACATCAGAAAAGGACTCCGTAGCTAGTGCTAGCTCACAATTATCTTATCAAAACCACGAGCTTCTATCTATTTATCCAGATGGCTCATCAAAGTTCTCAGCTGACAAATGCATTATTTAGACAACCAATAATTCAGTACATTATACTGCTCTCTTTATTAGTTTAGAATTTTAGATAACTTGAACATTCAACATTTAAGTTCCACTTATTATTATTATTACACTTACAATTACATCTTAGGTCCATCAGACATGGATGAATGAAAGATAAATGCAACTTTCTCGACAGATTTGTGTTGCTTTGCAAAAAATCAACATTACATAGGTTTGAACAAAGTTTGTGAGAATTCTTTATTCTTAATCCGTGAAGCACAGACACACTCATATTGGTGTCATGTCCGTGTCCGATGCGCGTCGGACACAGGACGCGCGTGGAACACCGACACCGACACGACGCACGTGTAAAAATTTATACTATATTTTACTAGTTGGGTAATCTAGAGTGTCATGGAAATTAGTATAATAATTATTTTTTTCTACATGTGGACTAATCTAACAACATAAAATTGAGTTTTTATCGTATAATTATGTGATTAATGTATTTGATATACCGCACTATGATTTTAGTATATATAAATTATTTAATCGGTATATATATAAAAGTGTCCGTGTCCTGATGATTTTGTGTTTGGAAATGTGAAAAATACTAGAATCCCCCAACTATATGGGTTCAACATATAGAAGCCCTACAAAATGGATCCTTCACTATCAACTCCATTCTTTCACATTTTGATATTTCTAGGCCCAAAGCTTTTATTTTCAGGGCTTGATAATAAAGTGACATTTTCGTAATGTCAATTTTACCCTTTTCAATATAAACAAGAGAAAAATCATAAGATCCATTCATTTCTTCATTTTCTTTCTCTCTCATCTCTCTCTCTCTCGGCTGCAGAGAAAAAACTTTTTGGGTTTTCTCAGATTCATTTTCATCTTCTTCTTTTAGATCTTCTACTGCAACAATGGTGAAGAAGTTTTAGATAAGAAGAGCAGAGACGATCGATTTTTTTTCCAGGTTGATTAAATTTAGGTTTGAAAATCGATTAATTCAATGATTCTTATGTTATTCATCGCATGATTTTGCTGCTGCTGCTATTGTAACAATTTGTTCCTGGTTTATTCTCTGAAATAGGAAAGATCCAAAGGTTTGAACGAGTATTAAAATTGACAGCGACGTTATAGATCATAGATCCACCACCAGGAGAAGGAGGAGCATTAGTTGCAGTTGAAAATAATCCCAGAAACAGATTTCAATTAAAGGATCTGCAGATTCAACATCAACTCATCAGCGATCTAAGTATAAAGATAAGTATCATGTTCTCTTTGTCATGATGCTTCAATTAAGAGATTTTATCCATATGATTTAAAAAGAAAAACAGAAAAGCATTTTAGGGTTTTCAAACATCAATTTTTGAAGAATCATGAAAGAAAATTCCAGATCCGTTCTTCATCTAAATCGTCCTAACTCTCACTCTCAATTTCTAGCCGAGGTCCGAAATTGATTTTAAATTCAGTATCAGCGAGTCATCATCTATATTACCCATGGTTTGATTTCAGTTTCATCCATTATTAAATTCGATTTCATCTGTTCATGATAGATTTCATGGATGTTTTAAGTTGTTTAAATAATAACAACATAAGCAATTTGGTATCATGATAGAACTATGTATTATCAAAAATTACGCTTTCATTTTCATTAGAAGTTTCATGTGTTGGAATTAATCTTTACTGAAAATGGTTTTTGTTGGCTAATAGCCATAGTATTTGTATGCTTACCTGTGAAACTTATAAAACTGTGATTTGTTTGCCCAATATATAGATAACTTTTCCCAGTTTTAGTAGGAGGAGGTGGTGGTGGTAGAGGTGCAGGTTTTAGAAGAGTATTATGGATCATGTGGTGGTGATGGTGGTTGTATCGGAGATGGAAATAGTGTAACTGGTGGAGGAACATGTATCAGATGGGTGTGACAGGTTATAACATTACGATTTGAATCTGTTGTATCGGATGGGTGTCATATAACATGGAATTTAGCTATAACTCATTCATAAATAGCTTATATCGTACTTATTGCAGATTACTTGGTGGACATTGAAAAGGCAGTAGATATTTTGGAACAAGTTTTACCTTCTGTTGGGGCGTCAAGTTCATACTCTGCTTTACATTTTGGAGATTGTTGGTACTAGATGTTTTGTTATGGTTGATGTTTATAGTCTTCTTTTCAATTTTTTTACGGATTATGATTTTCAGTTATTTTTCACAACATTGTCTCTTGGTGTCCCCTGCATCTTCCCTGATGATACATCATTTGCTGGATTTAAAGAGGCATTCGAGGGATACAAAGTTGTAGACTACATACGATATCCGACAGGTCATCTTTCAAGTTACATTTCAACAAATTATCAATTTATTTTTCTTGTTGGCTTATTTTTTTCAACCATTATAAAGGCTACTCGCATGTTTATGTTTATTTTAATACATTGCAGTGGTTTCTGTGTCTACTTAAGTAGCAGTTATTGCTAACATGAAGTCTAATTCAATGATAAACCTATACTTTCATGAATCATCATTGTCTTACTGATTTTTTGTGAAGCAGTTGATCACACATGCCTTTTGTATGTATATACCATCTGACTAAACATATCACTTAAGTATTATGCATGTATAACACTTGATTACACCAGTCAGATGTATGTGTAACTCCTACTTACATCATTAAGATGCATGTGTAACTCCTAGTTACACTATTAAGATGAACAAATTTAGTTGTTTGGGAAGATGATGTGACTGAACAAATGCAGTTGTGATGATGTGACTGAATTTTTTTGTTGTGTTCGCTTGTTTTTAGTTTATAACGCATGTGTAGTGTGTAAACATATCATTTAATTTAGTGTATTCACTGTCTTATTTAGTTTTTTGTGTAGTTGTTGTATTTGGATTCAAAAAACTCTTAAAGGAGGTTAGTAGTTGATAACTTTAAGTAAAAAATGTGCAGACCTCTAAGATCGGGAGAAGCATAAGAAATTGATCAAAGGCGCTGAAACCAGTGTTGGTGATAATACGTTGCACGTAAGCTTTTGGTTATTCACCGTGACACAAAATTTTCTTTGAATATTGAACCCTTTTAATTGTCTAAGGATGAAAATTTATTGATTAGAAAATGAAAATTACTATGTCTATATGTATTTGTATTTGATAGGAAGTAAAACTTGTTTGTTCTTTGAATATGCTAGTCAGCTGCATGTGTAACTAATGATTACTCATGTCGTATGCATGTGTAATCAGAGATTACACATGCATTTTGTATGTGTAACATAGATTACACATGCATTTTATTTGTGTATCAGGAGATTTTAGTGGTGGGGTGTTGTTGGAGTAGGTGCTTAAATGTTTTCATCAATGATTGAAATATTATATAGTTAGCATAGTGTACATGCCAGGTACACAAGACAGATAGATGTGTAACTCCCAATTGCGGTAGAGGCTGTCAGTATTGCTTGCAACAAGTACATGACCAAGTTTGATAGGAATGATGCTTTCCATTTGAGAGCGTCAAGGTACATCATTTTGTTAAATATATGAATAATGTTATCCTCATTGTTTCATACGAGGTTCTCGTTTCACCAAACCATTTTCTTAGAAATAATTATTTTTCTGTAATTATGATTCAATCTCTGTTCTGGTGAAAGGTTTTCAGTAACAACTTATGTTTTTTTCCCCTCATACTTCAGCTTTAGGTTTGATATGTGTAACTTTTAGTTGTTCAGTTATAGGTTTAAGTTCTCATACTTCAGCTGAGATTTTTTGATGTTTAATTTTCCTTTCAGGTAATTTTTCGTGCTAAAATTGGTAAAGCAAATAGGTATGCGGGGTGTTAGGTTCAAGATATTGCAGCACAACTATCGGAGGTAAAAACTAAACTCCAAAAACTTTGGTTCTCTTCTCAATTCTCAACATTATGTGAGCATCTGTAACTCTTAGTTACACTTGGAAAATGCATCTGTAACTCTTAGTTACACTTGAGAAATGCATGTGTAACTACCAATTACACTAGGAAGATGTTGATGATTTTGCTAGATTCAGTGTGAACTCTAATGAAACTGTGGTAAAAAAAAGAAGAAGAAGTAGTGGTTGTTTTTGGTGTTGAATTCCTTCCATTACTGTCTTCTTTCCTTGCTTTTGGATTCAGATATTGATTTTGGTTTTCACTTTGGTACTGACTACTGTGTTGCAATTTTCAGCGTGATGCATTGTTTCATAAGAAGCACGGGATTCATATTCCTGGGAATAATGTGTCGTCGCCACTTTAGAGGTAAAATCTCAACCATGTTGACTTAATCATTTGTCCTTTATATGAGACGGTTATTATGTTCATATGTTTTCATTCCATCTGGGATTTATGGATGACTTACTAGTTATGCAAGATACTGCAGATTAGAGTTTTTTCCCGGTTGGTAAAATGTTTGTAGTGTTTTTCTTTATTATGCAAGATATTGCAGATAAAACAAGCCATATGCATATGTAAATGCTAATTACACATCTATCTTCTTAATTCTGTCTAATTGCTTTAACATTTTGAATAAGTATCCATCGCATTAGAGTCATTTTTGAATGTTAATGTTTAAATTGATTGCAATTCATGGATGTCATCGAGATTGTTCCATAACTGTTGTTATTTGTATTGTTTTTGGAAGTTGTTGCAGCTAATTCCTGGACTTGAAAAACATAACGAAAATGTCACTTATAATCTCGCAGCACAGTTAAGACATGATTTGCATTTGGAATATTTGTTACCTTTCCGTTATATAACTGTCAGTCTTCAATAATTTTTCCATTGCTTTGATTGGATAGTAGAATTTCATTATGTTTAAGTAGTTGGACTAGTTTATGAGTTGCTGAGATCTTATTGGCAATAAAAAAAAATGTACGGTTTTCTATTTGCATGACATTGATTCAACTATTTTTGGTCTTGGTATGCTATCTGATATATGCTTCACATTACCTTTAACATTTCATTATTGAAAAGTTTGGCTTGCTAGGATTGTGCCTGAGATTGCTATGGCAGATTATAAGATGTTAATTTGTTAGTTCCCTTGTCTAATGTGTATCTGTAACTCCTAGTTACACATTGTATGTGCATGTCTAACTCCAAATTACACAAGTGAAAAACATGTATAACTCCTAGTTACACATGCATCTGCCTAGTGTAACTGGAAATTACACATGCATATATCATGTGTAACTATTAGTTACACATGAATATGACTTCTGAGTAACTTAATGAGAATGCTGAAAAATGCTGAATATGAATATGCATCTGCCATATATGTGTACACATAACACGTCTATTTCATGAAAATACTGCAAAATAAAGCTTGTCTACCGGCATGTGTAATTTGTTTTGTTACAAGGTTTGTGCATTTTAGCGTGTGTAATCAGGAGTTGCACTTGAATACGATAACTCCCAGTTACTTGAATATACCTTGTTGTATGTACTGTTCATTTAATCTTATAAAAACTGATTACTCGTTGTTATATTTCAGGTTTCCGATAAATTCATAAAAGCTAATTGCTTATTTGTGGTATTGGTCTCGCTGGAATTGGAGTTGACGCTGAATACACAAGTCAGATGCATGTGTAACTCTCAATTACACTAGATAGATGCATATGTAACTCTCAATCACACTAGACAGATGTGTGTGTCACTTTTAGTTACACATGCTAAGAAATTATTGTTAATGAATAGTAAAGTAATACATGTACTTTTTGTATGTGTTCTTTTTTATGTCTATTTTTTGATGTGTAACTTTGCATTACACATGGCATAAGAATGTGTAACTTCTAGATACACATGTCATATGTATGTGTAACTTCTGTTTACATATTCACACTGTATTTTAATAATTTTGAGCCTAGATTTAATAATTTTGGGCATATATTTAAATTTTATTTAATTATGAGTTTGACAATATATAAAAGGGTATGAATGTCCTTTAATAACTCGGGACCTAGATTTAAATTTCTTTTAATTAAGGACCTCATATTATGGGTTATCCATGGATTGGGCCTTAGCCTAATTTTCTCTTTGGAAATCCCCGTGTACGTGTCCCATATCGGTGTCTGTGCTTACCAGTTCTTAACAATTCACGCCATGTCCAAAACTTGTTCAACCCGCCAACAGGACAAGATTCAAAGTTTAGATCCTCAGATGAATCAGCTGGCATTTGCGATCTGAATCTCAATATTTACACTGTCCTCCTCGGTCTCGAATTTATCTGTGTACTTTTTATAGGTAGAAGTAATAAAAATCATTAACAGTTTACAAGTGTTTGAAAGTAGGTAGCCAGGAGTAATGAGAGACAGTAAAACAGTGTCCTTGAAGCCATGAGAAAGTGTGTGTGTGATAAATAAGTCCAGTTAAGGTACGACAAACATCTTCTTCGGAACAAGAAATGAGGTCTGAAATCTAAGATGGGTCCTTAATATAGCCATACACCACATTAATCAAGTCAACATACACACATGGATTTCTCCTAGGAATAATCAACGGTACGTATAAATAAATAAACAAACAAATACTGTCTAAAGTACCTTGTTTAGGACTACAATAATGTATGACAGACCCAATGGTTAAACTTAAACCAGATCTTATTGATTATTGACCTAAAAGATTGGATAATGGAAATTAATCACGTTAACCATGGCGTTTTGCATTTTTGTGCATGTTTTGCAATATAGGACTAGCCAAATCTACCGCACCAAACTTGGCAGCTGAACAGTTCCAAAGATTTCAACTCCAACTTGCCTCAGGGTTGGAGATTCCCACGAACTCTCACCTTCCCTCCCACAAAAAAAACAACGCCTATCATCATTTTGCATTTATTTTGGCCCCCGCGTTTGTCAAATTTTCCTTGATTATTCTTGCTGGATTCAATCTAAATGCATCTGCCTGGCAACTGGTGATTATATTCATGATGTCATTGGTGATTATAAACGACTGAGCTGTGTTGACCGTGCGGTGGGGACCGTAGCCAAGACTGCGGACTGATGGAAAAGGAGTAAACCATTCTCACCAGTATACTCGGTGGATTTCACGAGTCACATATAGAAATATCAAGGATTTGTTGGTACACCACTTAGTACATTGTTAATTTGTTAATGTTACCTTCATTTCACGGCAAGTGTTTGAATGAAAATCAAGTACGTCGTACGGAACACTACCAGATAAATTCTTACACAAATGATATTACTTCAACTGTTCGACAGTTGCAGAGTTTCTCAATATACACCGACGATATTATTCACAAACAACTACATGAATGATATGTAAACAGCTATTTAACAGCATTTTGATACGACAGTAGAACACATGGAATTGTTCATTTTAGGATGTTTACATTCAAGGAAAATGACCACTTGAAGAAGAAGTCGTTATTAGAAGTTAGAAGCATTTTTTTTCTTTACAAAAAACTACATAAGGGTGTTTGTATATACCATCCGAAATAAGTTTTTAATTTCTGAAAATAAAAAAGTCAACAAAGTTTATAATCGACTTCGAGAACTAAAAGGGTAAACTTTTCTATTGTTCAAGACTTTGAGGTTCACTTCTGTTTCTGTAGATGCGGAAGTAGAAATACTTTGTATACGAATACCCTCCTAATAAATTTTTGAAATGAAATTAGGATTCCAAAACAAACTTCGGACTCTTTAAAAAAAGTCAAACCTAGCACTACCACTACCGGATGTTTTACCAGATATTTCCACCGCAAAATTTGTTCAGACTTAATTTGGTTTACGCGGTCGTGGTCCTCCTGGCTCGGAGACAAACATGATTAAAGAATGATAAAATAGCAGTGGGTCATAATTGAAAGACCATAAAATTGAATTAGATCAACTTGTTCCCTGAGCTATTTAGATACTACTCCTGCTGATTAATAAAGGAAAAGCTTCCTCTTTTTCAGACTCATTTAATTCCTCAAACAATGCATGTGTTAACAGAAATGTCTTCAGTAAGACAACAGCAAAAAGACAATGCTATTAACATTAAACAATGCATGCTGTTACTAGTATAATATTCTGGCAATGGCATTTCAATCATCTTAATTTTGTACGTCTTCTTCTTCTTCTTGCCATGGTTTATCAGCACTAATTCCATACATAAACTCCCGGTTTAGTGTTCATGGGTTTGTTTGCAATTTTTCCGGTTCTTGATGAAAGAAAAAGCCGATGAACAAAAACGATACCTGTAAAATTCCAATAAATAATACTCAAATGCAGAAGTTTTTTTTCTTTGATTTTCTCAACAAAGAGTTATTAAGAAAAGAAAAGAAAAAAACACAAAGAAAAAACAATAACAACAATACACTAATTAAACAGTAGTTTAATAACTTATACTTGAAGTAAAATTGTGTAACACTGATGATGATGGTATTATCAATTGTGAAGAGGATTTGGGCCTGTGTGAACTCTTCTTTTATCATCATCAAACAGTTTGGCATTCTTCTTTTCTTTGTTGCTCCCCAACCTACTCGGATCTGAAACGACCACGAATCTTTCTCTTTTATGACGGTTACTGTTATGAACGGATGCTAATTCACGAAACTGATGAACTCTTCGTGCCAAAGATTCTTCTTGAGTACTATCCATCATCATGTCGTCGCGACGAACAGCTGATAAGGAACGTAGTTGACCTAAGATCAAAACCAACCACAGCCAAAATATCACACTACTAGTATTACTTCTGCTTTTAACCGCGCAATCCGTATTGTCATTACTAATATCTCTATTTCTTCTTGTGGATGATGAAATTCTTCTTTTTCTTCGTTCTTCTTCTGAATATTTCATACAAGTAGTGCCAGTAGTAGTAATAGCCATTTTGATGACCAATTTACTGTTACTCGTTATCAACCACTTCAAGAATTTAGAAGTATCTATATATGGTGTATTATGCAGCTCTTCAATTGCTTACAGAAAATTTAAGTACGAAGCAGTAGTAGAACTCTTGAAGAGGAACGAGCAAGAAGCTGATTACAATTGGAAAGACCCACCTTTAATTCTAATGAAAACACTGTGAGGTATATATATCTGTACTCAGAGTAGAGATCACTTTCGTATTTGAGAATGGGTATGAAATATATGAATGTTTCATTATTAGAACACAGTAGTAGTGGATCCAAATTCACAAACACATGCACTTATAAATCAGTAGCTAGCTAGAGAAGCTTCGGATCTTGTCGCGGATCTCATGTAGTTGCTAGATTATATTATATAAATATATACCCCATTTTGAATTCTCCTCAATCAGAACATTCTAATAACTTTTCTCTTTTGTTATCTTTCTCTTGTGAATCTAGCTAGCTCTCCTTCTGTATGTATATAAATATAACCTTGCTCTCTTTCTCTCTAGCTAGATCTCTTTCTAAAAACTAGTATCTGTTTCCTTTTACTAGTAGTTTTTTTAAGTAGAGTGATGCAGCTTATTAAATTTGGGAGCTAAGTTTGAGAAAGAGGAAAGGGTGGTGGGGACTGTGGAGCATTTATAGCCGTTGTCTCCGGAAACATTCAAATATATACTCAAGAGAAGAAGATGGTAGTGGTTGTAGTAGTGGTGGTGGTGGGAGAATTTATTCATTCAGTCGTTCATTTATTCGAGAGAGAGAGTGAGAGCATTGGAAACTTGAAACAATATGTTCGTACAAAATTTGTTTATTGCTTCTGCCAACAACAATAACTATTGTCTTCTTCTTTTTAAAATTAATGGTGTCGTGTGAGTTGAAATGCAAGCCCATATCACATTTGCAGTCTATCTTTCTTATTAATGGTGGTGTGTGTTGTTTTAACATGGTTGCATGTAAACCGTATAGCTTGTAACAGAGATGAAAACTCAAAGCAACTTTAATCACTGCATATTCACTAATATAGTAAAAATAGAGTCCGGACTAGATTTTTCACATTCAATTTAAAGGTCGGTTCTTAAACCATTCCCAGAGGGGAATACGAAAATGTCAGAGAAACTTAAGTGATCGATGTGCCGTACCATTTCGTCGTGATTATTTTTAACCAAGCGAGATGCTTATGACCAATGCTGGGAGTCGGTCAAGCCAGGTAACAGTCAAGAATGGTCATGACCGCCGTTATTATTATAGAACCAACGGAAAACGCATTTTTTCTATAGCCCCGTACTAGTTGATGGAGGATCAACAAATTCATTTCACAAACTTTACGATGAAAGAGTAAATATTTATATTGAAAAAATTTAATATTTTATTTATTTTGATAAGAATGAAAAATTATAGAGAAAACATACCAAGACGCAACCAATGAACCAAGGAAACGAGAAGCAAATATATTTGAGAGCAAGAAGAACCGAAGGAAAGATGACTGAGAGTTTACAATGCAAACGAAAATAAGAAAATAGAACCATGTCACTTTCTCAAAGTAATAAACCCGGCTAATTTGAGGATTAGGCCAATTATTTGGAGCCTGTTACTAGATGACTAAAAAGGTCACTAGAAATAAATTTCACACAGTCCCTTACCCAACTATTATCTAACTACCTATTTTATCCCTGATTAATTAGCGTTAATTAATCGTATTAGGTGTTAATTATGTTTTAAATGTGAGATCAACTAATGTTAAATCGATCTTCAAAACATCTAACAACTGACAACTTTTGATTTTTTTCGTAAACAGTACCCAGAATCAGTTCATGCACTCGTAAACCGATTATGGGTTGGTGTTTTCGAAATTAACAGAAGACTTCCAGAATCGATTAAAGTATGCACAGATAAAATCTGATTCCTATAATCAGGGTTTTGTGGGACATATAAAAACCAATTGTTGCCTTTCATAAGAATTTTTTTTCATTCATTTCATATCTACTCCTTTTCGTAGGAATCATAGATACACTTAGCACATGCATCAAGCCTTTGAACCCCTAGGCGACCCTAGTGGACGAGTTATGATCTCGTGAGGTTTTACATAGAGATCTACCCACAAAACCTACACAAAATCTTCTAAAACCATCAATCTTCGTCGGAGGAATCCGAGTCCGATACACCCGCCATAAAGTTCGGGGCATACTAGCTTGCATCAAACATGAATGCTTCCCCCTTTTCCTCCAAGTAGCGCGCTTTCACGACTTGGTGCTACAAAAACACAACATAAACTTACTTTGTTGGTGGTGTTTAATTGGAAAATCAAACCACATGGATTACGTAAAATAAACCAAAAAAAACACTTACAAATTGTTCAATGGACAAGCTAAAATGGCTAGCGCTCAAAATCCGATGTTGGATAGGTAAATAAGTAAGTATCGCACTTTCCATGAGTTGGTGCCTATCATGGATTTGTTGAACACTTCTTTCGGATTCCAAAAAGCTTGCCTATATTTGTTATGTACCTTTGTCCAAAATGTTTCCGCTACCCTTACCGAGGACTGATTTTTAATTCGAGTTTCGGCGTACCATATTTTGATGATTGTCAAATCTTCGGCAGAGTCAAACGATGCCATTTCTTGTATGTGGATGTATGAAATGAGTAGTTGTGGAGTATATGCAGTGAGGGAGAATAGAATGAGCAATTTTGTGGCAAATGGGGTTGAAGGATGAGGTCTCTATGTATAAAGAAAGACCCCAACAACTAAATTTTTTTCGAAAAAGGTGAAATAATGTGGCACAATCAGTCTTTTCGAAGATCCATATAATCCGATTATGTTTTTATGCCACCAAGAATCGGTCTTTATGTTAGCCGATATAAACCGATTAAAGACAAGTAACAAATTTGAATTTTCACCGACAATAATCGGTTTATATAACTTCACATATGATCTGTATCTATCTAGAAAAAGATATAGAAAAAATCGCATAAACCAACAATAATCGGATTATAATGACCCCACACATAAACCGATTTTTTGATGGACCCTCGAAAATCGGGTTATGCCGACATATCGAGTAGCCTGATTGCTTCAATGTGTTTGCAAAATAAAATTATTGAGAATGCATAAACTTGTTTTACGGTACACACAATTATAATTAAAGCTTTAAGTGCATTAAGTTCAACACCGGGATCATCCAAAATATAAACCTTAACCATCCCAAAAGAGTGTTAAAACTTAAAACTTAAACAACCAAGTCTTAAAATAAACTTTTAATACCTAAAACTTAAACTTATAAATCATGGAGCACAACATCAGGAGCAGCAACACCAGGAGCATTTGCAGCAGCAACAACACCAGGAGCATTTGCAGCAGCAACAGCTTCTGCTTCAGCAATGGCTTGAATTTCAGCTATTTCTTCAAACATATCTTCCAAATGTTTGTCGCGGTCCCTCCCAGCTGAAATCAAATCCCTCCTTTTCCTCGCAAACCTGATGACCTCATGGAGATCTTCCAGTGCAAGCTTGTCTACCAAAAGGGGAAGAATTATTTGGTAGTTTACACTACATACATTTGGTTTACGGATCATTATGTAAGTGGGAGTGATTTTCATTATAATATGGAAGTATTGACTAAGGGGGAGTGATACATATATCACCATAGTATTATTTCAAAGTTGTGATGCAATTGGACTTTGATTTTATATAATAATACTATGACACTGTATAACAATGTTTAAGAACCTTCGTTTTCATATTGTTATTGCTACAGATCTTCAACAACAATGATGTTGAGTCGAACACATTCAGAATCGATGGAGAACTTGAAGTAACGAGAAATTCAAGGAAACTGAAGAGCCAAGGAAATCAAGCATCATGGATGAGAAGCTACAAAGTTTATTTATTTTGTAATCTATATGTATTGATAGTTTTATCACTGAAATTGACAAAGGGGGAGATTGTTAGAGCACCTCTCGGTCGAACTCGCAAGCGTTTCTATCTCAAGCTTGTTTGTCAAGTTTGTTAGAGCATAGCTCAGTTGAACCCACCAAGCGTTGGTATGTCAAGTTTGGTTGTCATACTTTAGTGAATCAAAACTCATTTTAAGAGTCGCTTGATTATGTACTAGAGTCAACTTCATATAAGTTAGCTTGAAAGTATTAGGATATGAGACATTACAAGTATTGTGAAGACTTGAAGAAGTGAAGAAGTAAGAAGCTACAACGACAACATCATCCTTCCACTTGAGGTTAGTGATATTTGACTTGAACTGTTTCATTCCATAACGTATCTTTCAAGTCGTACATATTGAAAACAAAACTGCGAAGCATGAACACTCTAGATAGACATAGTGTTAAGGAATACAATATGAAGTTTATTGCTTAACCATTAAACTTTGTAGATATGACATCGACATAATCGTTTAAATGCTATTGTGATTATGTATGGTTATGAGGTGAGGATTTCATCCTAGGAAACAATGTTTTACATGTGTTTTAAGGAAGTAAGTTCATAAACTCGTTTATGAATTGAAAAGGAAATCGCCAGGCGTTATTGGGATTGTTATTCATTACATATCTTGCGAACATCCAATATGTGTGATTTAGTATAACCGCTCAAGACTTGTTTGTGTTCTTGGTAAAACTATTCACAAAGACCTGACTTATGTATTGGTATGACTTTTATTAGTGAAACCGATCTTAAGTAATCACCTGAGATGGTATGATCGAGTTTGTTATTTCTTTGGCCGAATCTGGGTAAAGGGGAACCGGTCCTATGAAGACGTACAACATATCACAAAGGAGAATCGATCCGTGTATGAGGTGCAGCAAGTTTGTAGCAGACGGCGAACCGATCTTATGGACATGTGCAACACGTTTTTAGGCAAAGGGGAACCGATCCTATGGACATGTGCAACCCATATAAGTTAGATACCATATATATGTGGGGAACCGATCCTAGTACCTAGTAAACCGAATTTTGGAAAGCTAGTGTGACTATGCACAGTACTCACATGGAGGTAGAATCGAAACTTGTTTTGGTAGAACCGTTAAACCCATGATTTGTAATTGAGTGTTTCTTAATCAATCACATAGTTCTTGAAAATCAGATGAACCAATTCTAAACTTGTTTAGAAGCGTGGCAAATCAGTTTCAAGGATAGAAGTATGAAAGAGGACTTACAAAGTAAGGATGTCGGCATACTTTGAACACGTGCAATAATGTTTATCTTTTATTGTTCAAAGTTATTCCTTAATAGCTACAGGAAGAAAATCCCAAGATCGAAATATAAATAAGTTAAGAATCTTTTATTTAAGGTTGTTAATTTTATTTTAGGAAAACGAGAAATAGTAATGTGCATTTACTAGTTAAGATTTTCCAAAGAGATTTTCGGTCATTATTTTGGATAGAGCATTTCCAGGAATTATGCAAACCGAATTTGGAATATATTGAATATCTTTGAGAATATTTTCAGTTTTGGAAATTCCTTGGAGTCCAAACTTCATTGTCTATAAATACTTGAAGTTTGCATTTCTAGCAAACTAATCCTTCGTGACATCAAACTTCCTCGGTTGTGTTGTTAGTGGTGTAGACGCCTATTCAGAGAGGAGGGTAACCTAATTAGGAGAAATCTCTTACGGCCGCTCAGTTTAAAGTCTTCTTTGGGATTGAGAAGCTCTACGAGTACTGTTGGTGGGAAACTAGATAATTGCGGGTTATCTTGTGTTTTCGATTAATTTGATTGACTAACGGTGGTTGAACTTTGATTGCACCTAGTTTGTTTATGCTTGAGAATCTTCTCTTCTGATATAAGATTCACTCAAACTAGATCGACGTTTCGACATGGATCTTTAGACTATTGTTAGTTCTAAAATCGATCTTGTGATAATCCATTGTTAACAGACTCCGTTCTGTGCGTGATTGATCACAAGAGATTCAAGTTGTTGTGTGCAGGTGTTTATTGAATATCTAAGAATATTTGAAGACAAAGAAGATATTGAAGATTTCTGATTTGGGGTTCATAATCTTTGGTGTGCACAATACTTGTTTCGGTATAAGAGGATCCAACTATCTTCGGTTTATCCTTGTGGTAGATTGGATTGACTAGTTGTGCAGATCGGCATCAATACAATTATTTGTGATTAAAAGTATTGATTGCAAAATCTTAACAATTACCTTTGGTGATCGAACATAAGATAGATCTAAGAACCTGACGAAGGAGTTTATGTTAAGATAAATAGAAGAGCCTTTGTCCGACTCACATAACTTGGTTGAATAGAGTTGATACTTACCGTTTGGAATACGAACCAAAGGAATTGTTCCAAGTACGAGACTTATTCATAAGTTGGAGGCGTGGGAATACAGACGGAACTAGGTGAACCATAGGTTTAGTTGCTTGGTCTCAACTATACGAAGTTGGTTTAATTTTGTGTAGCGGCTTAATCCTGAGAGTATCAATTCTGGACAAGGTCCCAGGGTTTTTCTGCATTTGCGGTTTCCTCGTTAACAAAATCTTGTTGTGTCATTTTCCTTAATAATTGTTTTATTATAACTAAAGTAAATTACACAAACGTTAATTCCTATTTACTTGATAAGCAATCCTATTGTGTTTGGTTAAGTCCGAACCTTTTTATCAAATAAACATACTTCGTTGTTGTATTGTCTCGATCTCGTATCCATAGACGATCACACGAAGTGTGAACCGATTAGTTGCATTGTCTCGACTCAGTCCATAGACAATCACTTTCGGAGAAAGGACTTATAGGTAGGAAAAGTTTTAGCTTGAGGTATATTTGGGTACCCTCGCCTTTTCATTTGGTATCAGAGCAGGAAAACACGAAAATACCTAACAATCTGTGTTTGGTGCCATCCAACCTATAAAAATTGAATATAATGGTCGACTCAGTTAACGTAATGGCAGGATTTGACTACTTTAAAAGATCGTGGTGGAAAAAACGTATGAAGTATGTAATACTCTTATTCCTAAACATGTTAGGAATTATGCTTATGTATGTATTGAGTGACTTACATAATCCTTTGGCTATAATAGGATTGTATATCATTATAGTGAGTGAGAATGATACAATGGCATACGAGACATGTCGTATCTTGAAAATGCATAAGATTCTGCTCAAAATTTTTATGAACATCGGCTATTGTGTTCTGGCAAAATCAGGAATCTTAAATATATTTTGGATGACCTACCAAAGTATACACATGTACATTTTCAGATCAAGGACTGTCAATGTTTCGCTTTCTAGGATGCAGTATTGGAAAATATGTGATCATGTAAGGAATGAGTTTTCAGCTAATAATTATATTAACAATGGTTTGCTTCATACGCCTCACAACTGTTTTAATGAAGCAAGTGATATTTTGAAACATCACTGGGTTTATGATTCTGATGGTATTTTTAACAAATATCATATCTTGTTCAAATTTATCTTTGTATACTCCAGTAAATTCTTGAATAAAATTCAAGTGATATTGCCACTCTCTGGTAATAAAAGAGTAAACAGGTTTTTGGACAAAAACATGGAATCAATCCGAAACAAAGATCCAGACCATGAAAAACCGGTTTTCCAAAAGAAAGACCTAGATACAAAATCGGAATTGTTTCCCCACAAGTCTATGTTTCCGATTTTGAGAGTATTTCCTAAAACTTATTATTTCCGGTTTTTGATATCAAGTCTTCCTATAAAAGATAATCTCTTGCTATGTGTTCATACATATTGGGGAAGATTGATCAAAACCGTAACTAGGGTTTTTCATATTTTCACAAGTATGAGAAAAAGGAAATCAAGAACCAAATCCGCTAATAATCGGATCAGAATTGAAGACGTTGATGAAATCAGATTTCCTAATAGTATTGATAACAAGCATGATTTAGCTAGTTTTGTTGACATCTCTTGTTTCAGGAAATATGAAATTCTCAAGAGAATGGATTTTACCACTGAAAAGAAATTTGATTCAGATGTCAAAGATAAGGATTATGTGAAGTTTGTTCAAGATCGAAACTGGGGAAAACTTTTTGATTTTGAAAAATATTCACCTGATATGGTAAGAATTTTGTATGCAAATATTCATAATATTGATCATAAGAAACTTTCCTTTGTTACACTTGTTGGTCAAGGAATCTACTATGTTGATCATAAGACAATATCTAATGCTATTAATTACAATGAGGACTGTAGTCACTTGATTACTAGAGTTGAAATTGAACACGATACCATTTCAACACATCTCACTGGAAGATCAACAGAATGGGAGAATGGTAGATTACCAACAAAAGATGTACCCTTCCACCTAAGGGTATTCGGTAAACTTGCTTTAGCTACCCTATTTGCAAGTACTAGAGATAAGTCAGTTTGGGATAAGGATTTTGCAGAATTCGTCTATTTTCTGCTGAAAAGAGACCCTCAAATTGATATATGTGGAATCATTGTCAGTCAAATGATAAAAATCTCAGATTCTATAGCTTCTTCAGGAATAAAGAGGCATATAGGCTTTCCCTGTATAATTACAGAGATTTGCAAATTCATCTCAGGAGATGAAATAAATGATATGAGAAGCATTACGACTGTCTCTAATAAGCATATATGTCAAATGATTGGAGGACAATGCAATAATAAAATGGGTGTTAAAAGAATTTCACCAAATTCCTACAAAAAGTCTCTTTTTGTTCATCTTGAAAAACTTGGTAAACAACTTGATTATTTTCAAAAACAGCTGGGCTTTGCTGCTCGAAAAGATACAAAAACACTTAAAGGAATTCAAAAATTTGAATCAGAGTTTTGGGATCAAGAATCAAAAATTGAAGAAGAGCGACAAAAATCACTTGATCCCAAGGAATGTTCTTCCCAATGATTAAATTAAAAAGGAAAAGTAGACAGTAATTTTTGATTATTTCAATAAGGTCTATTATGAATAAAACTATCCTATTATGAATAAAATTATTTGATTTATAATTTTTCTTATGATGGTTTTTGATTTACATAGGATGTGCTTGAATGCTTTATTATTTCTATGGATGTTTATGGGACGTTTGATTTCGGTTTTATTACCTTGATATTCGATCTCATAATGTTGTGAACCCTTATGGTTTGGGTGACTTTTTGATTTAGTAGGATTAAGTTCTAGCCCATGTTGGTAGGATTTATCAAGGGATCATGAGGGGTTCTGGTAGAAACAATATGTTGAATCGGTTTGGTTTAGCATAAAAGCATATGTGTTTCGACGGTTTTCAACTTTTGCTTGCAATAGTTAAAAAACCGGTTTTCAACCTTTCTCCGGTAAAGGTTGGTTGTTGTTATTCTTTTTTTTTTTTCATAAGGATGACAACATAATGATATTTCGATATCAATTCTCCCTGGAAGAAGATGCAAACATATTGCAGTAGTGGATGCGAAATTTTAGGTAACAATGTTGTTAGTTAATTGTTTTCCTGTTTAAGAAAAGCCTGATTTTTATTTCATATATATCTTGCTTTTGCTTAACAAAAATTTCGGTACAATTGATGTTTTATTCCATGATGTGTGTATGGATGTGTGTGTGATTCAATTGGTTCCGGTTAAGAAAACCTATTGTTATCTTGCTTTATTGTGTGGTATCAATTGTTTAGGCTTACAAAATTTCGGTGCAATTGCGGTGTTTTAATGCTTATGTTGATTAAATTGCTTCCGGTTGAGGTGAATAATTATGCAAGTTGATTTATTTGGTTTGTATGAATTATTTATGGCTTAACGAAAGAAAAGGTTTACGGGATGAGTTGTTTAGTCCAATTCGATTCCAGATAAGAGAAGCTAAGTTTATCTTAGTTAAACTTATCAAAGTGGAGGTTTCGGTTATTCAAGTCTAATCGAATGCCTTAACATGAAATGCTAGTTAACTAACCTAGTACTTGTCTTGTTTAAAATTGAAAGGTCTAAGTTATATGGATAATTAGAACCTGATGAGAAAAATAGAGTTATCTTTATTTTGGTCTTATCGAATGAAGCGGTTGTATTTGTACAATCGGTTTAGCAAAGGGACTGAGTTGTTTAGTTGATTTTTGATTTGCTAAACTAAATTGGGAAAATTGCTTTGGGCAATTGTTTCCTTGATAACATATCAAAAAAAATTACTTTGTAGTTTCGGTTTTGATATTGGTTATCAAAAATGGTGTGTGGAACCCTCGTGCTTAAGTATATAGGTTTGCAAGTCTATTTTGAGATTTGTAAGATTCTCGCGTTGTCCTTTATTTTTTCGTTTCTTTGTCATTTTGTGACAAAAAGGGGGAGAAATATATGGAGTAAACAAGTGATACTGGTATTGATTTTATATTGATTGGTATCACTAAGGAAAAGAACAATTGTGCTTAAACGTTTATCTAACGAAAGAGTGAAAGCATAGACTAAGGGGGAGTAGCATATTATATTAATTGATATAACAAAGACGTGCGGATTGATGAAATCTACCTATCTCACCTTTAGGGGGGAGTATTAGGTTTGTTATTATAATGTCAACAATGGCATTTAAGGATTGAATGAATGCAGGTTATTGTGTTGTTGAATTCGGAAATCAAGCGTATGCGTAATGAATTCTTGTAATTTGTTTATCCATATGATTGTAAGAGTTTTGTCACTAAAATTGACAAAGGGGGACATTGTTAGAGCATAGCTCGGTTGAACCCACCAAGCGTTGGTATGTCAAGTTTGGTTGTCATATTTTAGTGAATCAAAACTCATTTTAAGAGACGCTTGATTATGTACTAGAGTCAACTTCGTATAGGTTAGCTTGAAAGTATTAGGATATGTACATTACAAGTATTGCGAAGACTTGAAGAAGTGAAGAAGTAAGAAGCTACAACGACAACATCATCCTTCCACTTGAGGTTAGTGATATTTGACTTGAACTGTTTCATTCCGTAACGTATCTTTCAAGTCGTGCATATTGAAAACAAAACTGCGAAGCATGAAAACTCTAGATAGACATAGTATTAAGGAATACAATATGAAGTTTATTGCTTAACCATTAAACTTTGTAGATAAGTCATCGACATCATCGTTTAAATGCTATTGTGATTGTGTATGGGTATGAGGTGAGGATTTCATCCTAGGAAACAATGTTTTACATGTGTTTCAAGGAAGTAAGTTCATAAACTCGTTTATGAATCGAAAAGGAAATCGCCAGGCGTTATTGGGATTGTTATTCATTTCATATCTTGTGAACATCCAATATGTGTGATTTAGTATAAACGCTCACGACTTGTTTGTTTTCTTGGTAAAATTATTCACAACGGCCTGACTTATGTATTTGTATGACTTTTATTAGTGAAACCGATCTTAAGTAATCACCTGAGATGGTATGATCGAGTTTGTGATTTGTTTGACCGAATCTAGGTAAACGGGAACCGATCCTATGAAGAGGTGCAACACATCACAAAGGGGAATCGATCCTTGTATGAGGTGCAACAAGTTTGTACAGAAAGGGGAACCGATCCTATGGACATGTGCAACACGTTTTTAGGCAAAGGGGAACCGATCCTCTGGACATGTGCAACCCATATAAGTTAGATACCATATATGTGTGGGGAACCGATCCTAGTACCTAGTCAACCGATTTTTGAAAAGCTAGTGTGACTATGCACAGTACTCACATGGAGGTAGAGCAGAAACTTGTTTTGGTAGAACCGTTAAACCCATGATTTGTGATTGAGTGTTTATTAATCAATCACATAGTTCTTGAAAGTCAGATGAACCAATTCTAAACTTGTTTGGAAGTGTGGCAAATCGATTTCAAGGTTGTAAGTATGAAAGAGGACTTACAAAGTAAGGATGTCGGCATACTTTGAACACGTGCAGTAATGTTTATCTTTTATTGTTCATAGTTATTCCTTAATATCTACAGGAAGAAAATCCCAGGATCGAAATATAAATAAGTTAATAATCTTTTATTTAAGGTTGTTAATTTTATTTTAGGAAAACGAGAAATAGTAATGTGCATTTACTAGTTAAGATTTTCCAAAGAGATTTTCGGTCATTATTTTGGACAGAGCATTTCCAGGAATTATGCAAACCGAATTTGGAATATATTGAATATCTTTGAGAATATTTTCAATTTTGGAAATTCCTTGGAGTCCAAACTTCCTTGTCTATAAATACTTGAAGTTTGCATTTCTAGCAAACTAATCCTTCGTGACATCAAACTTCCTCGGTTGTGTTGTTACTGGTGTAGCCGCCTATTCGGAGAGGAGAGTAACCTAATTAGGCGAAATCTCTTACGACCGCTCAGTTTAAAGTCTTCTTTGGGATTGAGAAGCTCTACGAGTACCGTTGGTGGGAAACTAGATAATTGCGGTTTATCTTGTGTTTTCGATTGATTTGACTAATGGTGGTTGAACTTTGATTGCACCTAGTTTGTTTATGCTTGAGAATCTTCTCTTCTGATATAAGATTCACTGAAACTAGATCGAAGTTTCGACAGGGATCTTTAGACTGTTGTTAGTTCTAAAGACGATCTTGTGATAATCCATTGTTAACAGACTCCGTTCTGTGCGTTATTGATCACAAGAGATTCAAGTTGTTGTGTGCAGGTTTTTATTGAATATCTAAGAATATTTGAAGACAAAGAAGATATTGAAGATTTCTGATTTGGGGTTCATAATATTTGGTGTGCACAATACTTGTTTCGTTATAAGAGGATCCAACTATAATCGGTTTATCCTTGTGGTAGATTGAATTTATTACTTGTGTAGATCGGCATCAATACAATTCTTTGTAATTAAAATTATTGATTGCAAAATCTTAACAATTACCTTTGGTGATTGAACATAAGATAGATCTAAGAACCTGACGAAGGAGTTTATGTTAAGATAAACAAAAGAGCCTTTGTCCGACTCACATCACTTGGTTGAATAGAGTTGATACCAAACAGATTTGTTGTTCCTTTACTGTTTGGAATACGAACCAAAGGAATTGTTCCAAGTACGTGAGTTATTCATAAGTTGAAGGCGTGGGAATACAGACGGAACAAGGTGAACTATAGGTTTAGTTGCTTGGTCTCAACAATACGAAGTTGGTTTAGTTTTGTGTAGCGGCTTAATCCTGAGAGTATTCAATTCTGGACAAGGTCCCGGAGTTTTTCTGCATTTGCGGTTTCCTCGTTAACAAAATCTTGTTGTGTCGTTTACTTTATATTTACGTATTATAATTGTTTTATTATAATTAAAGTAAATTACACAAATGTTAATTCCTTTTTACTTGACAAGCAATCCTATTGTGTTTGGTTAAGTCCGAACCTTTTTATCAAGTAAACATACTTCGTTGTTGCATTGTCTCGATCTCGTATCCATAGACGATCACACGAAGTGTGAACCGATTAGTTGCATTGTCTCAACTCAGTCCATAGACAATCACTTTCGAAGAAAGGACTTATAGGTAGGAAAAGTTTTAGCTTGAGGTATATTTGGGTACCCTCGACTTTTCAAAGTTTAGTTGATCAAAACTATAGACTTAATTTCTATTCTACTTATAGCTATGTCTAGGATTAGGATAGAAGTGTGTAGTTGAGCTTTAGAATTCACGGCGTTCACCAATTGAAGAAGAAGAGCTTGAAGGAACTTCATCAACAAAAGGTATGTGGAGACTAAAACCTGTTTATCACTCAGAAGTCTATTATATTCTATCTTCTAATGAGACTAAGTTGTATAGCTATATAGAATTTTACATTATAAAAATTTGATATCTCGAGCCGAGTTTATCTCGTATATCTATTTCCCAAAATATGTGTTGGAAGCTTTTAGCTTTAGCTGAGTTCATCGTATTCTTGACGAGTTTAGTTGAAGGCAATTTATTTGTTGGAAACTAAATATTAAGTCAAAGATGATCTTGTGAAAATTACCTTGAACATCTTACATAATTTGTGTGAGACAATCAGTTGATGTGAACTTGGGAAGTTTCGTATTGTTCGATTAATCACTTGAAAATTACTTGAAGCTAGTGGTATGTGTAAGATTACCATTGTTGTCTTCCAAGGATGTTTCAATGATTAAATGAGAGCTTTACAAAGACTAACATGTCTAGATATAATACAGGTTGTATACTTTGTATACTAACCGTGTAAGTCTAGTTCAAGTCCGGAACTATTGTTTGAGAACTGGTTTACCTGTTGTTAGAGCACTGCTCGGTCGAACTCGCAACCGTTGCTATCTCAAGCTTGTTGTCAAGTTTAGTTGCCAAAACTATAAGTCTTGATTTCTAGTCTACTTATAGCTAAGTCTCGGATTAGGATAGTAAGTGTAGCTGAGCATTATACTTCACGACGTTCATCGATTGAAGACGAAGAACTACTAAGGGGAGCTTGTGGAACTTCATCAAAAAAATATGTGGAGACTTGAACTCATATATCACTCAAAAGTATATCTACTTTATCTCCTATTTGAGACAAAAGTCGTATAGATATATAGGCTTCGGTTATACACATTTGATATTTCGAGCTGAGTTTAACTCGCTTACATATTTCTCGAAATATGTGTGGTAAGATTTCGCTTTAACCAAGTTCATCTTATATTCTTGATGAAAGTCAAAAGATGATCATGCGAAAATTGCCTGGTAACATCTTACATGATTTGTGTGAGACGGTCATTTGATGTAGACTCGGAACATTTCGTATTAATCATTCGATCACTTGAAAATTGCTTTGAAGCTAATAGTTTGTGTGAGACAGCTATTGTCGTTTTCCAAGAATGTTTCAATGATTTAAATGGGAGTTCGGAACAATTAACCATGATTGGAATAACTTGCAACATTTAGCATACAAGTACGCATACTGTGTTATATCCAATCATGGTTAATTGTTCCAAACTCCCATTTAAATCATTGAAACTTTCTTGGAAAACGACAATAGTTGGTTGACTAGCGTACGTAAAGTTCGGGAACCATAGTATGCATACTGGTTGGGTTAATGAAAGTTCGGGAACTTAGTATGCATACCCGTATGCGTACTAGCGTACGTAAAGTTCATGTCCGGAAATTCAATTGAGTTTGTAGGTATGCATACCCGTTCGCATACTGGCGAACCCAAACTAAGTCCGGCCACTTAAGTATGCATAACCGTTGGCATACTTGAGTAGGTTATGTTCTAAAATCGGTTTTTTCATGAACTAATACATTTATATATTAAGGAAGGCAATCTTTTGCAAACCGTGGCTATAATGTTCATGAACTGATTCGAGTGAATCAAAATCAATTTTGCTTCAATTGTATCTTGTATACTTCTATGAGAATATAAACAATTGAACAACTCTAGAACTAGTTTCATTTGAGTCATTTGAACTAGTTATGGTTAAGATGAACAAGCTTGATATGAAAGTGTTCATATGGCTAACTTCGGTTAACTATTGTTGAGCCAACAAGGTGTACACGTTTAGGTACGACTACTCATATCTAAATGAAGTCACTTTTCATTTGTGTGTAACAAGCTAAGTTCGATCTAACGGTTGAAAGATATTAGCTTGAGTCTAATCAGGTTTTCATCTAACGGTGAATATTGAATACTTTGTTACCAAGGTAACATTGATTTCAAACCCTGATTTGAAGACTATATAAGGGAGAACTCTAGCAATTGGGAAACCTAATCACCACACCTCCTGTGTGGTTCTAGTTGCGACTAGAGTTGATTCTCCTTTAACCTTAGGTTTTTTACAAAACCTTGTACGTTAACGACTTGAAGACTTCATTGGGATTGTGAAGCCATACCCAACTATTTTCACTGTAGTTGCGTGTTCTGATCTTGCTTTATTCTATCGTATTGAGTACTATCTTCTCTAAGATGTGCTCAAGATTTAATCTCCGATAGGCAAGATAAAAAGTAGTCACAAACATCTTCGTCTCATCGTTTGTGATTCCACAATATCTTGTTTCGCTACCATATGATTAAGATTATTGTGAGGTGATTGATATTACTAGGTTGTTCTTCGGGAATATAAGACCTGTGTATCAATTGGTTCTTGTTCACCTTGATTTATCAAAATACGGAACAAAACTCATAAGTAATTTTGTGCGAGACAAATTTATATATTCAATAGACTTTTCTGTGTGAGACAGATTGGTTTATCAAGTCTTCGACTTTGGGTCGTAGCAACTCTTAGTTGTGGGTGAGATCAGCTAAGGGAATCAAGTGCGCAGACTCCTGCTGGGATTCAGAGGCGTAAGGAACACGACTGTATCTTGATCAGTGTGAGATTGGTTTGGGCTCAACTACATTCCAGTCCGAAGTTAATTTGGAGTAGGCTAGAGTCTGTAGCGGCTTAATACAATGTGGTGTTCAAATCTGGACTAGGTCCCGGGGTTTTTCTGCATTTGTGTTTCCTCGTTAACAAAACTTCTGGTGTCTTGTTATTTCTTTTCTGCATTATATTTTCTATATAATTGAAATATCACAGGTTGTACGTAGTTCAATCAATTGGTAAATCCTGTTAGAGCACTGCTCGGTTGAACCCACTAGCGTTGGTATGTCAAGTTAGTTGTCAATTTTATTTTCCAAAATGCATTCTTGATTTAGCATACTAAAGATAGTTTCGGACTAGATTAGGTCTAAGAAGTTGAATCGAAGCTATCCTTAAAGGATGACGATTGAAGATTGAAGACTACAAGAAGACATCAACAAGTACTTCATCAACAAAGGTATGTGATTGATTTCATTTGGATTCTTGTTCAATTCTACCTTTCTAATCTATTTAGATAAATGCTCACTCTATGGAACAATTCCTATGACGGTTAATATACATTGATGTATATATACTTGAGGTTATTTGAGCCACGACCTTTGTGACAATAACCTTTATCCTTGGAAAGATTCTCATGTTATAGTGAATGAGCTTACGAATTCAACGAGCCAAGAATCACTCAATTCCGAGTTATAACGATGAAGTTATGAGTGATTTATTAAAGTAACAGTTATAGGTGTTGATGTAACTGTTACAGTTCGTTAGTAGGAAACAATCCATGGACTGCTTGTAACGGATCATGGATTTGGGCCCAATTACGTGACTAAAAGCTTTTTTTTGGTCAAGTTGGTGATGTTTCCTTGTCTAGGCAATATGGCTATTAATCCAAACATATTTGATTACCATACTAAAGTGTTTGTGATAACTTTAAATTCCTGCCTAAGTTAAAAATTCACATTATTACAATATTTGCTAATTAATTATAATTTAATTATTTTGGCAAGAGTTGTAACTTAGGAAAGACTCCCAAAATTAGGAGAGTCTTGAAAAAGGAAAATAGCTTTGCTTAGTTTTCAAGCTATGTTTCACTATAAATATAGAGTTCGTGAATGCTACACGTTTTCATCCCCTTTGGAAAATTGGTGTAAGCTTCATAGGTTGTTTTCCATGCCTTCTGTTCTTTGTGAACAAGAGTGAGATAAAAGTCTTTGTATTGGGGATCACAAAGCCGAGTTGGATTAATCTTCATGATTGACTATACAACTTGTAATCTAGGTTTTTCACCTCTTGTCTATTCTAAGGTTTTCTCTTCTGATATAAAACCATTCAAGAGTTGTTGATCATAAACCCTAGGTTTTGATAGATTTCAGTTCCCGATCGTATACCAACAATTGTTAGTCGAAATCGGAAGCTAGAAAGAAAACTTCGTTTAAGGCATCTCGTAAAAATCCTAGAAGTTTTAAACAAGATATCTCTAGATTTATTTTAGTTATTCTTGTGGTAGAATAATTAGGTTTCTCTTCCATTATTGAAGAGTATAATAATCCCTAATCTACAAGTTTGTTTTGATATTACTCTTACCTTGTAATTATTTTTATCAAAATAAACACAAGATTTCCAAAATTTTGATTCACATCTAAAGGGAAATCAAACCGGTGTTTTGTGCAAACAAAATATCGATTCGTATCAATCGTGTTGTTGTATCTTCTAAAGAGAGCCTTGGGTTCTGCTAGAAGATTTACGAGAAGAATTCCTAAAGACAAACGGTATTGTGCTAGGAGTTCTATTTGTGCTGAAGAAGGTATTATATCTAGTCCGAATAGGTAGTAGGAATTTGGTGTAACATCTTATAATCAGTGTGTGTTTATTCTGGACTAGGTCCCGGGGTTTTTCTGTATTTGCGGTTTCCTCGTTAACAAAATTTCTGGTGTCTGTGTTATTTCTATTCCGCATTATATTGTTTATCTTTATAATTGAAATATCACAGGTTGTGCGTAAGTTCAATCAATTGGGAATCCAACCCTTGGTTTTTGATTAAATTGATTGACACTTGGATATTGGTTTTTGATACCGTCCAAGTTATTTCTTATATTCAATCGGGCTCGCAAATTCCTATTTGTTTGATTGCGGATTGAATTGAGAAATTGAGATATAACTCTTTGATGTACTTTTCTTAAGATTGAGTCTGACTGTCTAGTTGATTCTCTTGAAAGTATATTGGAGTTAGTCCATACAGATTTCCAAACGAATTATTAGGTGTGGTTGTTAGACCCCCGCTTTTTCAATTGGTATCAGAGCAGGCAAACACGCTAAGACCTCATAAGTTTGTGTTTGTAGCAATCTGATTCTATGGACAGAGGTGTTATCTCTATAAACGTACCACCAGCCTTCGATGGCACGAATTACTTATGGTGGAAAATTGTTATGCGATCTTTTCTTCAAGCATGTGATTTTCAATCATGGGTATATGTAGTTAATGGCTATGATGCTCCCGTTGTGGAAGTTGGAGATGTAAACGTTCCCAAGAACATTTGTGAATACAGTCCTGCCGAGATATTTGATGCAAAGCAAAATTCCGACGGTTTGAATGCCATCATACATGCCATTACCCCAGATCTTCATGAACACGTGACTACATGTAATAAGTCTAAAGATGCTTGGGATATCTTAGAAATCGTATTCGAAGGGAATGCCGCAGAGAAAGAAGCAAGCCTTCAAATTCTAGCTTCTGACTGGGAAAACCTTTGCATGTCTTATGATGAAACCTTTGATGAGTTTAACCAAAGACTTTCTCAAATAGTTAACTCCTCATTTGCGTTAGGAAGAACTATTTCGGAGAAAGATATTGTGTGCAAAATTCTCAGGTCTCTACCATCAAGATACGAGTCTAAGAAACATGCCATTGAAGAAGCAAACGATCTTTCTACACTCTCCAGAAATACTCTTGTTGGAAACTTAAAGATCTTTGATAATGAAAGCGCATCTAGAAAAGAGGTGATTTCTCTTAAAGCTGCAAACAATTTTGAATCCTCTAAGGATAAATCTGGTTCGCCAGATACTAAGGATGTTAATCCACGACAATATAGAAAATTCCTGAGAGATCGGAAAAAGAGTTTTTCTAAAGTTACAACATCTTCTAATGATGATGTACAATGCTATAACTGTCGTGGTTATGGGCACTTGTCTTCAGTATGTCCTAGCTGGAGCCGTAGACAATCGGTATATACAGCAGCTTTGCCTACTCTTAATGATGGTCCTAAATATTATAATCCCCAAGAGCTCGCAGGCGAGGTTGCATTAGCTTCTGGAAAAATTCTTTCGGATACTGATTCTGATTCTGACGAAGAAGTGTTCCATGTGGATCCAGTCGCTAATAATCTTCTTAAAGAATGTCATAAAAAACTCTCGGAAGCTGAAGGCACCATCTTAAGTGAGAGAGTCAAATATGACAGACTTCGTAGTTGGAATAAAGACTTGAAAGACCAACTTGATTCTAGTGGTGCAAGATATTATATCAATGAAATACGAAATCTTAAAGAAGAAATCGCCGAAGGTCGAGATCGGGAAATTACTCTTCAAGCAAATCTAGATAACTTGGAGAACATTGAGATGAACTTGTTATTTGATTCAGAACGAGAAGATCTCAACGTTCAATGTGAATCATCCAAGAATGATCTAGTTATTGCACTTGGAAAGGTCAAAAGGCTGGAAGAAGAAAACTTGAGCTTAAAAGAGAGTTTGTCTAGAAATAGCAGCTCAAATAAATTAACCTCGATATTGGGAGCATGTAGAATTCATAGTGATACACGAGGATTGGGCTATGAAGGAATATACGCTCCTAGTATTTGCAAAGAGGTAAAATTTGTCAAAGCTAAATATTCTTCTAAACCAAAACCTTCCACGGTTGACAAAAGTGAAGTATCTCTACCAACTGTCGATGACGAAAAGAAGAAATTTTGTCAAGCTCCAAAGCAAGCACATAAACATTTAGGTAACTCTAAACATAAATTTTTCCATTATACTAAACATTGTTTTTATTGTGGAAAACCAGGTCACTTGCAAAGGAATTGCAAATATCTTAAACGACACAAAACCAGATCTGATTCTGTTAAGATGAAAAGATCTGATGTTCCAAACTGGAGAAAAACCGAGTCTCATAGTATCAGTTCTTCTAGTATTCCCTCCAAGAAATTTCATAATTATATTAGGGAGAAAAAGAAAAACGTTGCTCCAAAAGTTACTCAGAAATGGGTACCAAAGAAGATCAATAAAGCAACGAGTACTATTAAGAAGGATCTCCCAGACAAGAGTTCGACAAGGGATAACATCTTAAAAAGGTATCGAACAATTATTGAAGGTTTCAAGGAAGTTGTTAAATTCCCAGATTCCGTGCATGATTTTGTTTCGAATACCTGTGGTGAGCAAGATTTTGTTCACCTCAACACAACCTAATTGTGTTGAAAGTGCATCCTCACCAAGAAGCCCCAGTAAATGCGGTGAAGATTGCAAAAGTTGGGGCACACATATTGTGTTTGGTAATTTTGAATATGAGGAACAATCTATTGTTTCAAGCTGAGTCTAACTCGCTTACATATTTCTCGAAATATATGTTGGTAAGCTTTCGCTTTAGCTAAGTTCATCTTTACCTAGTGACGAAAGTCATGTTATGTTTCAATCACTTTGAAAATTGCTCTGACGAAAAATGGTTTGTGAATAACAACTATATAACGTCCTCTGAGAATGTTTCAATGATTGAAATGAGAGTTTCGTCTATACAACCATTGGAGGATATAAGCATTATTGTGGAAACACATATATGTATAAGTCTTTATTGCTTGAACCAAAGTTTGCGAACTTTGTTGATCAAGTGAAGCCGGAGTAGTGCGTGAGCTAAGTCTGCGAACCCAGTCCGCGAACTGGCGAAGTTCTCAAACCCCGGTAATTTCTGCTGGAGTTTGTGAACTCCATCCGGGAACTTAAGTCCGCGAACCCTGTCCGCGAACTTGAGTAGGTTATGTCTAAAAACGATATTTGTGAAATTATCTTTATAAATTAAGGAATGCAATTGCAAACCGTGGCTATATAGTTCATGAACCGATTCGTGTGAATCAAATCATTTTTGCTTCAATTGTGTCTTGTGTAGTACATGAGATTTCCTTGCAATTGAACAACTCTCTAACTAGTTCATTTGAGTCATTTGAACTAGTTATGGTGAAGAAGAATATGGTTGAATACCACGTGTATGATTCTTAATTACCTAACTTGATGTGTGATTAAAATTCTTATGTATAACAGGTTAGAAGCAATAATCAATGCCTTTGGATGTTGGTTTTTATTGTCAAAGAATCTTTTTCATACTCTTATGGTAACCATTCTTGGTGTAAATCCTTATGGAAAAGGTTATTCTTCCTTCTAAGCATACCAATTCTTGTTTATACAAGTGTGTATCTTAGAAAAGATGATCACAATACATGATTTTCATGATTATATATTGTGTGTTGTTACCATGAGATAGTTTTATTGTTCAAGTAACACGATCTCATGAGAGACTTTCAATGGTTGGTTCTTAACTCGTATCTCCTTGTAGGGTTTTTAAAATCCAATAACTCCTTATCTCTGGTATAAGGTCACTCTTGTTGTTATTTCGGGAATGACATCTTATGGGGGAGAGTTCTTAATTGAACTTGTGCTTAATTGCTATATATTTGAGGGGGGAAGCGGTTGTGGACCATGTAGGGGTTAACTCGTATCTTAATAAACTCATTGATGAAGTCACTAAGTTTCGACTATGTGATATCATCTAAATAAGTTGATATGTTTTCCATTGGTCAAGAAGTTCCTCTATGAAAATTTCATTATGATCCCACCAGTTTTTCTTACCTTTGCCAATTTATATTGACAAAAAAGGGGAGAATTATTGTAGTTCACACTACATATATATATGGTTTACGGATCATTATGTAAAGGGGAGTGGTTTTCATGTCGAGATGAAGTATTGACTAAGAGGGAGTGATACATATCATCGTAGTATTATTGTCAAAGTTGCGATACAATTGAACTTTGATATTGTGTAATTACTATGATGGATCTTCAACAAGTACAGGATGAGCACACTCAAAGTTGAAGAACCAAAGAAATCAAGCATGTAGGATTTTGGTTTTGTCAAGTACAATCCATATGTAAAATGGTTTTGTCACTAAAATTGACAAAGGGGGAGATTGTTAGAGCACTGCTCGGTTGAACCCACTAGCGTTGGTATGTCAACTTAGTTGTCAATTTTAGTTGCCACAATGCATTCTTGATTTAGCATACTAAAGATAGTTTCAGACTAGATTAGGTCTAAGAAGTTGAATCGAAGCTATCCTTAAAGGATGAAGATTGAAGATTGAGGACTACAAGAAGACATCAACAAGTACTTCATCAACAAAGGTATGTGATTGATTTCATTTGGATTCTTGTTCAATTCTACATTTCTAATCTATCAAGATAAATGCTCACTCTATGGAACAATTCCTATGACGGTTAATATGCATTTATGTATATATACTTGAGGTTATTTGAACCACGACCTTTGTGACAATAACCTTTATACTTGGAAAGGTTCTCACGTTATAGTTAATGAGCTTACGAATTCAACGAGCCAAGAATCACTCAATTCCGAGTTATAACGATGAAGTTATGAGTGATTTATTAAAGTAACAGTTATAGGTGTTGATGTAACTGTTACAGTTCGTTAGTAAGAAACAATACATGCACTGCTTGTAACGGTTCATGGACTTGGGCCCAATTATGTGACTAAAAGTTTTTTTTTGGGTCAAGTTGGTGATGTTTCCTTGTCTAGGCAATATGGATATTAATTCAAACATATTTGATTACCATATTAAAGTGTTTGTGATAACTTTAAATTCCTGCCTAAGTTAAAATGTGATTTATTCACATAAATACAATATTTGCTAATTAATTATAAATTTAATTATTTTGGCAAGAGTTGTAATTTAGGAAAGACTCTCAAAATTAGGAGAGTCTTGAAAAAGTAAAATAACTTTGCTTAGTTTTCAAGCTATGTTTCACTATAAATATAGAGTTCGTGATTGCTACACGTTTTCATCCCCTTTGGAAAATTGGTGTAAGCTTCATAGGTTGTTTTCCATGTCTTCTGTTCTTTGTGAACAAGAGTGAGATAAAAGTCTTTGTATTGGGGATCACAAAGCCGAGTTGGATTAATCTTCGTGATTGATTATACAACTTGTAATCTAGGTTTTTCACCTCTTGTCTATTCTAAGATTTTCTCTTCTGATATAAAACCATTCAAGAGTTGTTGATCATAAACCCTAGGTTTTGATAGATTTCATTTTCCGATCGTATACCAAAAATTGTTAGTCGAAATCGGAAGCTAGAAAGAAAACTTCGTTTAAGGCATCTCGTAAAAATCCTTAAGAAGTTTTAAACAAGATATCTCTAGATTTATTCTAGTTGTTCTTGTGGTAGAATAATTAGGTTTCTTTTCCATTATTGAAGAGTATAATAATCCCTAATTTATAAGTTTGTTTTGATATTACTTTTACCTTGTAATTATTTTTATCAAAATAAACACAAGATTTCCCAAATCTTGATTCACATCTAAAGGGAAATCCAACCGGTGTTTTGTGAAAACAAAATATCGATCCGTATCAATCGTGTTATTGTATCTTCTAAAGAGAGCCTTGGGTTCTGCTAGAAGATTTACGAGAAGAATTCCTAAGGACAAACTGTATTGTGGTAGGATTTCTATTTGTGCTGAAGAAGGTATTACATCTAGTCCGAATAGGTGGTAGGAATTTGGTGTAACAACTTATAATCAGTGTGTGTTTATTCTGGACTAGGTCCCGAGGTTTTTCTGCATTTGCAGTTTCCTCGTTAACAAAATTTATGGTGTCTGTGTTATTTCTATTCCGCATTATATTGTTTATCTTTATAACTGAAATATCACAGGTTGTGCGTAAGTTCAATCAATTGGGAATCCAACCCTTGGTTGTTGATTAAATTGATTGACACTTGGATATTGGTTTTTGATACCGTCCAAGTTATTTCTTATATTCAATCGGGTTCGCAAATTCCTATTTGTTTGATTGCGGATTGAATTGAGAAATTGAGATATAACTCTTTGATGTACTTTTCTTAAGATTGAGTCTGACTGTCTAGTTGATTCTCTTGAAAGTATATTGGAGTTAGTCCATACAGATTGCCAAACGAATTATTAGGTGTGGTTGTTAGACCCACGCTTTTTCAAATCCAACCTTTGGTTGTTTATTGAAATTGATTGACACTTGAATATTGGTCATTGGTACCATCCAAGTTATTTCTCATATTAATCTGGCTCACATATTTCTATCTGTTCGATTGCAGATTGATTTGAGAAATTGAGATATAACTCTTGGATGTATTTTCCTTGATTAAGTCTGACTGTCTAGTTGATTCGCTTATAAATATATTGGAGTTAGTCCATACAGATTTCCTAAACGAAATATTGGGTGTGGTTGTTAGACCCCCAGTTTTTCAATTGGTATCAGAGCAGGCAAACACGTTTAAGACCTGATAAGTCTGTGTTTGTAGCAATCTGAATCTATGGACAGAATTGCTCTCTCTAAGAAGTACCAGTTCAGAAATTACAAGGTGTTTCGAAGCTTAAATTCGCCTGAGATAACCGTCACATCTAGGTCAATATCTAAACATCCTCGTGATGTAGAAACTGTTGATATCTGGGAAACACACCTAGAAGAACAGTTTGATGAACTTTCTGATGAAGGTGACTCAGATATTGATAGAGATGTTGATGAGGAAATCTCAGAGTATGTTTAGTTGTTGAAACCGGTGGGAAAGTTGACGAATTCTTCCGTCACTCCTTTTCTAACCCATCTCTGTTAATAAAATAAGAAATTGAAAAGGATTTACGGAGGTCTTTATGTTTCGAATCGCTCTTGCGAATCCATCCTCAAAGATTCTGAGGAAAACCTGAGTAGAAAGTTACTTGAATGTGATAATATTTATCAAAAATACTTCTTGTTGGAAGAGAAACTTACAGAAACTGAAGCAAGGATTAACTCTCAGCAAGTAAGTTTTGATGACAGAGAAAGCACTTATCTCGCTCGAGAAAAACGCCTTGAGGATGATTTAGCTGCTGCTTTTGATAAAATCAAGATGTTGGAAGATGACTTGAAAAAGTTCAATACTAGTTCAAGCAAATTAATCACTATGCTAAGAGCAAGTAAAAATCATCGTAATACACGAGGATTGGGCTATAAGGGAATATATGCTCCAAGTACTATCAAAGAGGTAAAATTTGTCAAGGTTAGTGATTCTTCTCAACAAAAGGTTTCCACTGATGGCAAAAGTGAAATTCCTTCACCGGCAGTTAAGGTTCGAAAAAGCAAAGTATATCAACCTCCAAAAACAACACACATGAATCCGGGTAAGAACGTTCCTTATATTTGTCATTATTGCGGAAACAAAGGTCACCTGGAAAGGAGATGTCGTTTTCGTATAAGGAATGAGAAACTTCATGATGTTCTTGTTTGGGCATCACAAGAAGTTGTGAAACCAAGATCTTATGTTGAGGATAATCCTCTTAACATTACAGGTTGTAATCCAACCTTTAGGCAAAGGAATCGGTGTTGTGATAAATCTAGATTTGCCTATAAACGTCATGCAAATCCTTTTCACAATCGTAATGGTTATCAAAAGGATAACTTCGTAAATACGAAGACAAGATCCGATGCTCCCAATTGGAGAAAGGCTAACTTTCAAAATAATAGTCAATCAAATTCTCTTCCGAGAATTTTAGAAGAGAGTAATGGGAAGTCGGGTACCGTTGTTCCTAAACACGCTCAGAATTGGATACCAAAGGAAGTCAATGATGCTCTGAGTATGAAAAGGAATGATCTCCAAGAAAATTCCATGAATATGGAGAAGGCAGTATCCATGATGTTGGAACTTAAAAATTTATTTGGAAAGATGGATTTGGACGTAAAGGTTCTAAAAGAGATATCTTTCATGATAATCCAAAAGTGAAACGGAATACGCCAAAAACTATTAATGGTGAAAAATCCATAGTTGCGGAAAAGTCTGTTTCAGTCACTTGTGGTGAGCAAGACCTTGTTCACCTCAACAAAACTTGATTGTGTTGTAAGTGCATCCTCGCCAAGGAATTCTCTGTTATGTATACGGTGAGGGAAGCACGATAATTGGGGCGCACATATTGTGTTAGGTATGATTTTGAATCTTTGGTAAGGTCGTAGAATTCGATTGGATTCCTCTAAAAAGGTATGTCTATAAACTTGAGCAAGATTTATTTTCTTTTATTATTTGATTAAAGTACTTATAATGATCCATGTACCTTGTATATTGTACATGTCTACCTAACTTGATTTGTGTTTAAGGTTCGGATGTTTGGCCTTCATGGTACACATACCATGTATGCATACCATTATTTAAAATTAAAATCCAGGGACTTCAATTCGCATACCAGTTTGCGAACTGCTCCAGTTGACGAAATCACATATGCAAACTTATTCTGTCTTCGGTATTTGATAAAAAAAGCTTGTTTTGGCCGTAACTTCTTCATCCAAAGTCGGAATAACCTCATTCTTTTTGCATTCTCTTCCTCTTTGAATTTTCTTCAAAAAGGGATGGGAATTCCTGAATTTGGATAAGTCAAGATTGGTCTTTGTCTCGTATTCTATTTTTGAGTGTTTTTCTCCATTTCGTTGCACTTGTTACCCTTCTCATGGACTTGGGAACTTGGATTCTTGAAGTAATTCTCTTCAAAGCTCATTTGTAGCTTTGTTAAGAATGTTGTTGGTGAATCAGAAAGAAGAAATTTCAAGAATGGGCAGTAATACGCGTTACTCTGGGATTCTTGAATGTTCACAATCCTCTTTTGTGAACTTAGGTGCATGGTCGTTAATGACTTTGTATTTTCTTATTTGTTAAGAAAATCTTTTTATACGCCTTTGATATCCATTCTTGGTGTAAATCCGTGCGAAAAAGATTGATTCTACCTTCTAAGAGCAAAGATTGATTTTGCAGTATTAATCTTTACTGGTTTTATATATTGTAAAAATGTTATGGGATATGTGTGTTTACGTCCATGAACTATAATTGTCCCATATATGTCAAAAGTTAATTCTACTATGTCATTATGCAAATATTGATAAAAGATTGAAAGAACTTTTGCATATTCCACAATATTGATCTTTCCCTGATCCACTTCTATGTGAAAGTACTGTACGGCTCCGTAAGTTTTCTTATTTCGATAATTTCCGATTAAGTTAATCATTGAGGTTCCTTTTTGGTTAATTTAATTGAGTTTACTGGATACAAATTCATGTTTCACGTGATTTGTTAATGTCCAAAGAAATCCTTCTTTTCTTGTAAAAGTAAGGTCGCTCTTGTTGTTCTTTCGGGAATGAGATTTTATGGGGGAGAGTTCTTAATTGAACTTGTGCTTAATTGCAAAATCTTTGTGGGGAGTGTGGCTGTGGAATATTGTAGGAATTTTCTTGTATCTTTATAAACTCCTTGATGAATACACTAAGTTTCAGCTATGTGAAATCATCGAAAAAAAATTGATATGTTTTCTTTTAGTCATGAAGAATCTTTATGAGAATTTTAGTTTTCGTACATTTGCCAATTTATATTGACAAAAAGGGGGAGAATTAATGTGTAGTTCACACTACAAATACATATGGTTTACGGATCATTATATAAGGGGGAGTAGTTTTCATATGAGATGAAGTATTGATTAAGGGGGAGTGATACATATCACCATAGTATTGTTGTCAAAGTTGTGATACAATTGGACTTTGATGTTGTGTAATAATACTATGACACTGTATAACAATACGAAAACATCTTGTTTTTATATATTGTTATAGCTACGGATCTTCAACAACTATGATGTTGAGTTGAACAGTTCAGAATCACTGGAGTACTTGGAAGTGACGAAAATTTAGAGTAATGTTGAAGAACCAAGGAAATCAATCATTTGGATGAGAAGCTATAAAGTTTATTTATTTTGTAATCCATGTGTATTGATAGTTTTGTCACTAAAATTGACAAAGGGGGAGATTGTTAGAGCACTGCTCGGTCGAACTCGCAAGCGTTGCTATCTCAAGCTTGTTGTCAAGTTTAATTGCGAAAACTATAAGTCTTGAGTCTCGGATTAGGATAGTAAGTGTATTTGAGCATTAGACTTCACGACATTCATCTAATTAAGACGGAGAAATACTAATGGGAGCTTATGGAACTTCATCAACAATAGGTATATGGAGACTTGAACTCATCTATCACTTAAAAGTCTATCTACTCTATCTCCTATTTGAGACAAAATTCGTATAGCTATATAGACTTCGATTATACACATTTGATATTTCGAGCTGAGTTTAACTTGCTTACATATTTATCGAAATATGTGTGGTAAGATTTCGCTTTAGCCAAGTTCATCTTATATTCTTTATGAAAGTCAAAAGATATGTGAAAATCGCCTGGTAACATCTTACATGATTTGTGTGAGACAGTCATTTGATGTAGACTCAGAATGTTTCGTGTTGATCGTTCGATCACTTGAAAATTGCTTTGAAGCTAATAGTTTGTATGAGACATCTATTGTCGTCTTCTAAGAATAATTAACCATAATTGGATATAATATAGAATGCGTAATTGTATGCTAACTGTTGCATGTTATTCCAAGTCCGGGAACCATAATATGAATACTCGTATGCGTACTGGTTGGTTTAATGAAAGTCCGAGAACTTAGTATGCATACCTGTATGCGTACTGGCGTAAAGTTCATGTCCGGAAATTCAACTGAGTTTGGAGGTATGCGTACCTGTTCGCATACTGGCGAACCCAAACTAAGTCCGGCCACTTAGTATGCGTACCCGTTTGCATACTTGAGTAGGTTATGTTCTAAAATCGGTTTGTTCATGAACTAATACATTTATATATTAAGGAATGCAATCTTTTGCAAACCGTGGCTATAATGTTCATGAATTGATTCGAGTGAATCAAAATCGGTTTTGCTTCAATTGTGTCTTGTATACTTTTATGAGAATATAAACAATTGAACAACTCTAAAACTAGTTTCATTTGAGTCATTTGAACTAGTTATGGCTAAGATGAACAAGGTTGATACGAAAGTGTTCATATGGCTTACTTCGGTTAACTGTTATTGATCCAACAAGGTGTACACATTTAGGTACGGTTACTCATATCTAAGTTAAGTCACTTTTCGTTTGTGTATAACAAGTTAAGTTCGATCTAACGGTTGAAAGATATTAGCTTGAGTCTAATCAGGTTTTCATCTAACGGTGAATATTGAATGCTTTTTTACCAAGGTAATATTGATTGCAAACCCTGATTTGAAGACTATATAAGGGAGAACTCTAGCAATATAAGTCTGGTGTATCAATTGGTTCTTGTTCACCTTGATTTATCAAAAGACGAAACAAAACTCATAGGTATTTCTGTGGGAGACAGATTTATCTATTTAATAGACTTTTCTGTGTGAGATAGATTGGTTTATCAAGTCTTCAACTTTGAGTCGTAGCAACTCTTAGTTGTGGGTGAGATCAACTAAGGGAATCAAGTGCGCAGAGTCCTGCTGGGATTCAGATGCATAAGGAACGCGACTGTAACTTGATCAGTGTGAGATTGGTTAGGGCTCAACTACATTCCAGTCTGAAGTTAACTTGGAGTAGGCTAGAGTCTGTAGCGGCTTAATACAGTGTGGTGTTCAATTCTGGACTAGGTCCCGGGGGTTTTCTACATTTGCGGTTTCCTCGTTAACAAAACTTATCTGTGTTATTTCTTTTCCGCATTATATTTTTTATATAATTGAAATATCACAGGTTGTACGTAATTCAATCAATTGATAAATACAACAATTGGTTGTTGATTGAAATTGATTGACGCTTGGATATTGGTCATTGGTACTATCCAAGTTATTTCTCATATTAATCGGCTCATAGATTTCTACCTGTTCGATTGCAGATTGATTTGAGAAATTGAGATATAACTCTTGGATGTATTTTCCTTGATTGAGTCTGACTGTCTAGTTGATTCTCTTCGAAATATATTGGAGTTAGTCCATACAGATTTCCTAAACGAAATATTCTGTGTGGTTGTTAGACCCTTGGTTTTTCACCTGTAAAGGTCCGGAGTTGTTGTTCGCGTACCGTGTTTGCGGACGGGCTAGACAAGGCCAAGTACGGAGTGCTGTTTGCGTACCTTGTTTGCGCACGACTGGATAAATCCAAAGTCTGGAACTCTTGTCCACGTACTCAGTTTGGGAACATAGTGGTTAGGTTCTGAAATCGACAAGTATGGATTTTCATATTCATGAACTCAGGTTCGTTTGCGTACTAAAGTCCCTGGAACTTTAATGGAATAAGGTATGTAAACTAGTTTTACAAACCATGGCATTATGTTAATGAATTGGTTCTTGTATAAGTCCTTTGTATAATTACAAACCAAACCGATTTTGTTTCAAATGGTTCGTGTATATTTCTATGAGATGATGAACATTTGAACAACTCTCTTGAAACACATTTAAATTCACTTGATTATCTATCATGATTGATTGATTATCATATTTGATTTAGAAGTGTTAGATGAATATGTCTAAACTATAAGTGTTAATATGGCTAACTTCGGTTAACTATTATTGAGCCAACAAGGTATACACGTTTGGGTACGGTTCATCCATATCTAAATATAGGTATATTTCATCTGTGTGTATCAACCAAATACCATCTAATAGTGGAGATTGATTTCTTAATTTCTAACCAGACTTAGCTTGAATCTTAAATCAGGAGTTCATCTAACGGTGAATATCAATTGCTTTGTTACTAAGCTATCTTAGCTTTGATTGTACGCAACCCTGATTTGAAAGACTATATAAGGGAGAACTCTAGCATCTGGGAAACCTAATCCCGACACTTCCGTGTGTCCTAGTTGCAAACTAGAGTCAATTCTCCTTTAACCTAGGTTTTCCAAAATCATTATTATCCAAATATTTTCGTCGATCTTCAGTCTTCGAGGGTGATGTCTGATACTCAACTACCAACTTCTATACCTAGTCTGAGACTTCACTTAGTGGACTAGAAATCAAGATATAGTTTTGATCAACTAACATTGTCAACAAGCTTGAGATAACAAAACCATTGGGTTCAATCGAAACACAAACACTATCCTTAGGGTCGGTGTCCAATGAGTGGGTAATGTTCCACTATGTTTAATCCTTCGAGAGACCGGTCGGGTGTCGAACCGCCATAATACAAATTGAATCGATTCGCGGATATAGGTGTTTTTCTCACCCTACAATTGGACGCCTATGCGCAGCTTGCTTTCGTTTTTCAGAATATACATAAATACCATGCCAAATGTTTTCAAAAACATTTTTATGCTACAACGATTTTTTAGAGGATGCATACTGAAAATGAGAGGGTACCAAGTACACGACGAACTTTTTCGTTTGGCAACCTGTATGGATAAAACCTAATACAGTTGCAACAAGATATAATTAAATATCCTTGAACAATATGTGCATAGAGTTTTGTCTTATCTCTTCCACAATCAATATGTCTAGAGAACAAAATCGGTGAACCTGATTGTATTGAAGAGTTCTTGGAAGATCTTACAAATCAATATCCATGATCAATCTAGTTCTATAAAAATCAAGAGGATTTGAATTCTGCTAAGTATTAAACTTGTTATCTATCTTTCAAGATACGAATTCTATAAAAAAAATCTCGTAATTGATCATGTTAGAGCACTGCTCGGTCGAACTCGCATGCGTTGTTATCTCAAGCATGTTTGTCAATGTTATTGATCAAAACTATGAGTCTTGATTTCTAGCCTATCTATAGATGTCTAGGATTAGGACATAGATTGTGTAGTTGATCTTAGTTTTCACGGCGTTCATCATTTAAAGACGAAGAACTACTAAGGGGAGCTTGTGGAACTTCATCGACAAAAGGTATGTGGAGACTTGAACTTATCTATCACTCAAAAGTCTATTTATCTCCTATCTTGAGACAAAAGCCGTTTTACTATATAGACTTAGATTATACACATTTGCTATTTCGAGCCGAGTTTATCTCGCCTATCTATTTCTCGAAAAATGTGTTGGTAAGCTTTCTCTTTAACCAAGTTCATCTTTACCTAGTGACGAAAGTCATGACAAGTTTCAATCACTTTGGAAATTGCTTACTTTGACGAAAAATAGTTTGTGAATAACAACTATAGAATATCAACGTCCTCTAAGAATGTTCCAATGATTGAAATGAGAGTTTAGATTATATAACCATTGGAGGATATAAGCATCGTTGTGGAAACATATATATGTATAAGTCCTTATTCCTTGAACCGAAGTTTGCGAACTTTGTTGATCAAGAGAACCGGCATGGTGGCGTGATCCAAGTCCGTGAACTCAATCCACGAACTGGCTGAAGTTCTTGTCCCGAGAATTTCTGCTGGAGTTTGTGAACTTCGTCCGGGAACTTTGTTGAGACATAAGTCGTATTACGATATAGTTTTCTATATACACATTTGAGATTTTGAGCTGTGTTTATCTCGCTTACACATTTCTCTAAATATGTGTTGGCAAGCTTTCGTTTCGACCAAGTTCACCTTATATCATGAGAAAATTGCCGAGTAACATCTTACATGGTTCGTGTGATACAATCATTTGGTGTATACTTGGAATGTTTCGATAATGATTATTTCAATATCTTGAAAATTGATTTGATGCTAATAGTGTGTGAAAACGGCTATTGTCATGCTCTAAGAATGTTTCAATGATTGAAATAAAGAGGTTAGAATCATGTAACCATCTTTGAATATAAGCATATAGTGTGTTCGCACATTTGTGTATAAGTCCAAAACCGGGAACCAAATGTATACATACTTGTGTGTGTACTAAATGGTTGATGGAGACTGGCTAAGTATGCTTACCTGTACGCATACTGGCAGAAGTTCACGTTCGTGAATTTCTGCTGAGTTTGGAAATCAAAACCAACTTAAACCAGTTACCAGAGTATGCGTACCCGTACGCATACTGACGGAAAGTTCATGTCCGTGAATTTCTGCTGAGTTTGAAAAATAAAACAAACTCAAATCTGGTTACTTAAGTACGCATACCCGTACGCATACTTAAGTTATTGCTTTCTAAAATCGGTTGTACATGAACCTAAACATTTATAAAAATAAGGAATGCAATCTTTGCAAACCGTGGCTATAATGTTCATGCATTGATTCGAGTGAATCAAACCGATTTTGCTTCAATTGTGTTCTTGTATACTTCTATGAGAATATAGCAATTTAACGGCTCTTTAACTAGTTTCATTTGAGTCATTTGAACTAGTTATGGTTTAGATGAATAAGGTTGATATGAGAGTAATCATATGGCTAAGCTCGGTTAACTATTTGTGAACCAACATGGTGTACACGTTTAGGTACGGTTACATAAACCTAAATGAGGGTACATTTCATTTGTGTGTAACAAGCTAAGTTCGATCTAAAGGTTGAAAGATATTAGCTTGGTTGAATCAGGTTTTCCATCTAACGGTGAATATTGAATGCTTTGTTACCAAGGTAACTTGGATTGCAAACCCTGATTTGAAAACTATATAAAGGAGAACTCTAGCAACTGAGAAACCTAATCCCCAGACCTCTTGTGTGTTACTAGTTGCATAATTAGAGTCGATTCTTATTTAACCTTAGGTTTCTATCGAGACCCTGTAGGTTAACGACTTCAAAGACTTCATTGATATTGTGAAGCCAGACCCAACTATTTCTCTTGTATTTGTGTGTTCTGATCTTGCCCGATTCTATCGTATTGAGTACAATTGAAATAATTGACTCGAGATTCATTTCTCCAATAGGCAAGATAAAAGGTAATCACAAACATCTTCGTCTCAACGTTTGTGATTCCACAATATCTAGTTTCGCCATCGTACAATTTAGATTATTGTGAGGTGATTAATAATACTATGCTGTTCTTCGGGAATATAAGTCTGGTTTATCAATTGGTTCCTGTTCACCTTGATTTATCAAAAGACGGAAAAAAAACTCTTGGGTATTTCTGTGGGAGGCATATTTATTCAATCCTATAGACTTTTCTGTGTGAAACAGATTTGTTTATCAAGTCTTCGGCTTTGGGTCGTAGTAACTCTTGGTTGTGGGTGAGATCAACTAAGGGAATCAAGTGCGTAGTATCCTGCTGGAATCAGAGACGTAAGGAGCGCAACTGTACCTTGAATCAATGTGAGATTGAATATCTATCTTGAGGAAAGTCTGAGACGAGCGATTTTTATCTGTCTCGTTCTTGATTGGAGATTGATGAAAACCTCGACAATCAATAAAAACAAAATCAGGGTGCACGAACTATCAAGGCAAGATAGTCGGACCTGGCTTAACGAATCCCTAAGTGAATTTTTTTAGTCGTAAATCTAATTATGTGTCTCAGAAAACCTAGGTTAATAAAGGACGACTTTAGCATACGACTAGGACGCATAAGTGTCAGGGATTGTATTTTCAGTTGTTTGAGTCTCTCTATTTATAGAATTCAAGACTATAGGTAGCTTTGAATTCAAGTTAAAATAACTTGAGATTCAAGCAAACACTTTCTCAGTTTAGATGAAACTCTTGTAAGGAGCTCATATAAGCATGTGAGAAGTTCATCTTGAAATTACTTACATAAAAGAATATACACTATGGTCCAGGGTACTGGAACCGTGTACAAAGATAGTCCATGGAAAGTATGCCATATGAACGTGTAAGCGTAATCATGTTCATTTGACACTCAAGACTTAAATCATGATTCACAAACATGGAGTGATTTAGTGATCAATGATATCTTAGAGGTGTTTACGAGAGTTGTATCAATGCCAAACATATTTGCGAAAATAGTTTGTGAGCATCTTCTTAATTCGTACTAGGTAGGTATGTGTAGAGGTACATGTACCTATGGACCAGTTCGTGAATTCAGGATGCTAGGGTACGCGTACTGGGTATGTGTATCCGTAGCAGCTCACGAATTCATGCCCTTGGGGTACACGTACTGGGTATGCGCACCTGCCTCCTCTACAAATATTCAAAACCTCAGGGTACGCGTACTGGGTATCGTACCTACCTATGTTTCAGAACTCAGATGTCTAGGGTACGCGTAATGGATATCCTGTGTCCACATTTTAGTTGTTCTGAAAAACTCTCTTTCTTGTTTCTGAACACTTCCAATCCCATAGATACGAAATACCATTGCTTGAGAAATTTCCAAATGATCAACTTGAAACAAAAATAATTCTTGAACAATAAATTTTTCTTAACCAAGATTGCTAAGGATCTATAAACATTCATTGCTTGAATCACATTTCGAGATATTTAACAAGACTAGCTTGACTCGAATCTTCTTCTTTGGAATATGAAATCTACCAAAATCATGTGACATAGTATCATAAAGATAGAATGGTAATGCCGTGATTAAATATGACGGTTCAGTATTCATATACTTCTTTGTTGATGAAGTTCTCCAGATGTCTTCGTTTGATCTTCAGTCTACGATCTTCGAGGTTTATTCAGTGATGTTTGATACTCAACTACCATACATTAATCCTAGTCCGAGATTTGAGTTTAGTAGACTAGAAATCAGGATATGGTTTTGTACTTCTAACATTGACAACAAGCTTGAGATGACAAAACTTGCGAGTTCGACCGAGCAGTGCTCTAACACATATACAACTTTACTAGTATACAACATACAACCATGTTTGGCATTTTAAAATTATGCACCTATAGTGAATATTTTACATGAACGGATCAGCAATAATAAAAAAATTCTTTAGGCTTGGGAAACCTAACATTGATTCTATTGCATGGTTCTTGCACTTGTAAATCAAGTCACAGCCATAACAAAACTTTAAAATAAAAAAGCCGGGATCTATAACTAGATCTAGGGGTGAGCGAAATACTCGAATCCGCAAATTTTACTCCACCCAGTCGCATTTTGACGGACAGACTGTAATGACCCGTCCCTCCATCGATATTGTCCCCACTTAGCCACTGCGGTTATCTGACGCTGTGGGGTTTTCAACGGGCATCGCTGCGGTTATCCAGCAGCAACCTCCCTGGAGGTCACCCATCCCTGGATTACTCCCGTCCGAGCACGCTTAACTATAGAGCTTTCTTCCAACTCTGAAGCCAATTGTGCTGAAAAGGCATCGATGTTAGGGAAGGACAACCCATTACCCATATTCAATTCCATTGGCGAACCACAACCGAAATCGGGGTATTACAATACCACCACCTTAAATTGGAGCCGTCCTCGGCTCTGATACCATTTGTACTGACCAGTCTCTCCACCGATACTGTCCTCACTTAGCCACTGCGGTTATCCGACAGTGTGGGGTTTTCAACGGGCATCGCTGCGGTTATCCAACAACAACTTTCCGGGAGGTCACCCATCCCTGGATTGCTTCCGCCCGAGCACGCTTAACTGCAGAGTTTTCTGCCAACTCTGGAGCTAATTGTACTGAAAAGGCCTCGGTGTAATGTAGACGTTCCTTGCCTCTTGTGAGAGCAGTATCTAGCTCAACGGCCTAGCATACTCTCCCACCCTAGCACAAGCAAACCATCCCTAGTTGTATCCCAACTAACACCGATATTGTTCCCACTTACTCACTGCGGTTATCCAGAAGTGCGGGATTTTTAATGGCACTACTGCGGTTATCCAGCAGCAGCTTCCCGAGAGGTCACCCATCCCGTGACTACTCCCGGCCGAGCACGCTTAACTGAGAAGTTTTTCCCACAACTCAGTCAAGTGAACCCATCAGGCCTTGGTGTTAGGAAAGGACAAACCATTACTTATATTCATTCAACCTACCACTGCCGAATATCGGGGTATTACAATAACACCACCTTAAATTGGACCCGTCCTCGGCTCTAGAATATATTCGCAGGCCCAAATCTCCGACGTTCCCTGCCCCTCATGAGAAGCACCTGGACCAACCCGTCCAGCGTACCTTCCCACCCTCGGCAGGTGACCCATCGTCGGCTCTGATACCATTTGTAATGACCCGTCCCTCCACCGATACTGTCCCCACTTAGCCACTGCGGTTATCCGACATTGTGGGGGTTTTCAACGGGCATCGCTGTGGTTATCCAACAACAACTTCTCGGGAGGCCACCCATCCCTGGATTACTCCCGCCCGAGCACGCTTAACTGTAGAGTTTTCTGCCAACTCTGAAGCCAATTGGTGCTGAAAAGACCTCGGTGTTAGGGAAGGACAACCCATTACCCATATTCAATTCCATTCGCGAACCACAGCCGAAATAGGGGTATTACACGGACAACCAATATGTTTCTTAGAAGGCTAGATGCAGGTGGATTTTTAAACATGTAGTTTTTATGGATTGGATGGGGGTAGCACGTCAACCTTTCGTTGGATAACCGATCCTAAGAACAGTGCTTGAATTTACATGTTATATGAAGGTTCTTACTGGAAATTAGTAGAAAATACACATAGTTTCCTATTGATTAGAGCTTAGTCTTTTGTCTTCGAAGAATTTTGTTTCGTAATACCTCTATTCAGCGGTTCTCTCCCTTGTCCTCTTTTAGCAAATAATATATATGTTTTATGTATATTTCCAATTAATTGAGATTAAACCTTCGTATCGTCGAATGTTTTACTCTTGTAATGTTGTAATTACTTAAATTTTAATAATCCAATTTTTTAAAATAAGTTGCATCATGTTGGTTAAACATTTACCTATCTGTTTTTTTTAAATCTGTCGACCTTTTTGTATCCAACCCGCTCATCTGTATACCTGCGCATGGTTCCTAATCCGCATCCACCGATCCGTTACTCACAAAAGCTAGATCCATTTTACACGACTCAAATCCGCACGACCACATAAATACAAAGCAACCAAACAGTCAAACACAGTCCCTTTAAAGCATCTCCAACAATTGGATCCACAGTGGGTTTGTAAACCCGAATGTAAAAACGAAAGAATATCCACCGGTAATAAGAATAACAGCATCAAATAGAATATGCGTAAGGTTTATGACACACGGAGATACTTTCGGATTCGCATATGTGCTTCTTTCTCTTTCGTCTGTTTTCTACGGTTTGGATTTATCCAATCAAAAACGTTTCTGTATTTAACCCACCTGTGACCTGTACTATACTTTCCCCATGTGAAGGGGTCGGAGAAGAAGGAAGGAAGGAAGGAGAGCAGCTCAAACAAAACTCTTTCTTTCCATCCAAGACGACCAACATTCAAAGGTTTTTCTATTCTCTTTTATCTATCTAGCATAATTTGATGTCTTGTTTATTCTTTGAATTTAGTAATCATGGGTTTCGATTCTTCAAATTTTATGAAAAAAGATGGGATTTTTAGTTGCTAGCATAATTTGATGTCTTGTTTGTTCTTCAATTCAGCTTATAGTTCTCCTTTTGCTTTGTTTTGTGTTAAAGTTGTTCGTTTGGTTAAGGATGTTTTCCCCAATATGTGGGGAAATTATTGTATCTTTCTTCTTGTTCTCAAAACCTAATGCTGCACAACTTGAACTCTTGATTTTAATCAACAAATGCTTTTTTGTTTTGTGTGTGTGTGTGGTTAGATTGGTAGAATGAGCATCGGAGTTGGTTGTTCTTGGGGTATTTCTTCGGATTAAAGACTGCAAGGTCAGGCTTGCATCTACTGGAGAATTTATTAGGAATAAGAGCTTATGAGTCCTCAGAGTACATTAAATACTAGTAAAGCCCTTGAAGGGGTTCATGGGGTTCATTTGGTGCCCCATGCACCTTTCACAATTGAAGAGAATTTCAGTCGGTCGTGTGCTGAAGCTAATCAGACTCTATTAATGAAGTGAGTTAGTGTACTTTCTACAGAATTAGAAAATTTCTGTAACTCGATTTGTTGTAGTGGTATATAGCAGTGTACTGATTTTCCTTTGCGGTTTTCAGAAACATATGGAAGCAGAGACCAGCATGCCTGAGGCCAGTACATTGTTGTAGTCTTCAAGGTACAAGTACTTCTAGTCTCCTAGAGAAAAATGCTTTAATCTCAGTGGTGTTGCTATCTTTTGTTAATATCCATGCTTTTGTATATAGGTGATCGAACCCTCGCAGAAACTGTTGTGAATGTACTCACGTCGCTTCCTTTTATTGTCCTCGGGATGCAGGCCCCAAGGCAAGTTATCCTTCTTCCACGGTTAATTATCCTATGTTCCTCTAGTTCTTTCTAATAGAAAGATTATATTATGAATACAGGAAAAATTGGAGTACTAAACTTTATGCTAATTCATTAATTGGAGTTGGTGTGGCCTCAAGTCTGTACCATTCGTCAAGAGGAGAGTTGCGGAAGTACTTGAGATGGGCCGATTATACAATGATAGCCACCACAACTGTTGTAAGTTACAGGCAACCTGAAAATATTTTGGAATGCTAATTTAGAATATGGTTAAAACATCCACCAAACCATCGAAAATTTGCAAAATTTAACTCGACTCAAATAACTTCAAGAAATTAGAATGTTAACCCTGAAGTTACCCGATGTTTCTGTTTTCTCTGCCAAGAAAGCAACTCTAGAGCTTACCAACAGTGTGCTGCATCTCATATTTCTATTTTCTAGCACGAAATACACTATCTATTGATAACTTGAGCATAAATAAGGTGCATCGACCATCTTCATGTGTACGGTGATATCTGTTTCTTTGTGCATCTATGCGTTACAGAAAAAAGGGGCAAGTTAGTAACATAAGTTTTGAGGATTTAGTAGTACTTGTTGTGTCTCTCAAAAATGGCTGAGAAAGTGGCTGTGCAGAAAGGCACGTTAATCCTTTTCTGAAGCTATGAAATCTGCACACTCAATAGTCTAACAATGCCTTAAATCTGTTCCGGATCCTTTTGATTTCTGATTTCCGTAGATGCATCACTAAAGTGCTCAATATTGTAAACTAATTTGCTATTACTCTACTAAATATCTCCAATTGGCAGCTCATTTATTGATTGTCAAGTTGTTCAACCTTTGTTGTCAGGGATTGAAATTGCATCCTTGCACTCAAATATATTAATGATGTGGAAAATTGGAGATTAGTGATGTGAAAATTTGGAGATTACTTTAAAGAATTAATAGAGAAGAAAATGAGTAATAATAAATCATTGTTCATCTCTCTGCAGTGTCTTTCTAGAGCAATCAGGAACGAAAATCCTAAATATCTGATGGCTGCGTCTGCACTTTTTCTACCTATCCAACCTTTAATGGTTTCCGTTGTTCACACTGGCATGATGGAGGTAATCGACCATTTCTTCTTATCTGCAAAGTATATTAGTTGTACTTCATTCCTTCCCTTAACACATTTGTGCAACAACAATTTCTTTTGGTTTCAACACTTTTCTTAATTTCGACCTTATTTTCTACTCTTTTATGTTAGCTCCTGTTTAGTGGTCATGCTAGATCTGTTTCGTACAACAGTTTCGTTACACAGACAATCAACCAGCTGTTCTTGTCAGATTTCATATCTTCTGCCATTGTTTCTTTACAGGTAGCTTTTGCAAAGAGAGCATTAACTGATCCAGATTTAAGGATGGCCCACAATGTACACAAAATGTCGTCACTCTTGGGAGGTCTGCTTTTTATTGCGGATGATTATTTCCCGAGTACTCCATATATTCATGCCGCTTGGCATCTTGCTGCGGCTGTTGGTGTTAGTACCTGCAATAAGCTTCTTGAGTAATGTTTGAGATTTGATCACCGAAACATCCCCTTGTTTGAATCCATCAGCAGCATCTGTAGGAAACTGATACATACCAGACAATAACAAGATTCCTATCTTAGTTACCCTAGTTTACCCAAAATATGGGAAAGCTCCAAAATTTGCCGATATTACCTAGGGGATAATTTATCCAACTGATTGTTGTATAGATTGCCTTCAATGTTATATATATTCTAGTAGAAATTTAAAGAATGCACCACTCGAACACTATCCATAGTACCCGGTTCAAGGTCCATAAGTACAGCACGAGGTACATAGCGTCCACCACTCGCTTCATTATAGTACACGTTCACTCTTTCTAGCTGCAAATCGGAAGTTCCGACATAACTTCCGGTGGGATCGATGCCATGCTCGTCACGAACCACTTCCCAAAACTTTGATCCGATCTGATTCCCACATTGTCCACCCTGAATATGAAGAATTTCACGCATTTTTGGGTTAAGAAGGTATTAAAAGTTCAAACTACCACTTGTATGCCTATGGGGTGTGAAGTTTGAAGTAGCACAGGGAGACTGGTACGATTATATAGAGATATTGTTGAATGATGATTTTTCGATAATGTGAAAATAAACGGCGAAGATTGAGATAGTCAGTGTGATCTAGCGGTCGAGGATTCCCCGACTTGATTGGAGAGATACCTTGTCAATTATTGAGTTGGTGGTTGTGCCAGTTGTTTGACACTTGTAAGTAAGTTGCTTGGTGTTTATTTAGGTAGTGATTAGCCGGCTTGATGTGATATGGCACCATATAAGGTCTCAATCTTCTTTAAATATTGGTATACTGATTTTATAAACTGATATACTGATATTATAAAATTCAGATAGAACCCTACGGTACAGAGATGTTGCTTCACTGATTACGGTTGTATTTCTGCGGAAGCTGGGAAGCACCGACACACGACACGGACACGGACACGACACGACACGGACACGAGGACCGGCAATTTCTCAAAATACTAGGACACGGACACGTATATATATAAATATTTTCATTAAATTATATATGTTTGTCCCCATTCCTAACATAAAAGATTAAGCATTTACCTGTCTAAATGTTCCAGCCTTCCAGGAGAACATAGATATCCATTATCAACAAAAGGTTATATAGACATTTACTAGTCTATATTATATACATATCAACAAAAAATTAGAAGGCTTTGCAAAAGGGAGTAAAGTCCTTTCCGCGACATTTACTAGTCTATATATATACATATCAACAAAAAATTAGAAGGCTTCGCAAAGGGGAGTGAAGTCCTTCCCGCAACAGCGCAACTTCATGAACCAAATACTAGCCCAAAAAACAAGGATCCTCCAAGTATGATGTGAATGCCGCTACATCCAGGATCCAGCTGTAGAAATTTAAAACAAAGAATTGGCATAAATGAAAGTTGCCAGAGTTTGTAAGAGTGCAGGGCTACTTGTAGAAGGTCAGTTTAAACACAAATTTCAGGGGGAATTCACATCATAAAACAAAGAATTGGCATGATAGTAACTAAAATTTTAGAATAAAACAGATCAAGGAGATGGACAGTTACCTGGTCACCAAAAAATAACGTCAACAGTCAAACCAGGGGGTATAGCTCCTCCACATTAGCTTCATTATCATCCAATATCATGCGTTCCATCTCTGGCTCATTAAGAGAAAGATCAGCAACTTCAAGTACACCAACAGTACCCTCCATAGTATCAAAAGAATCACCTCCAATGTCCCACATTCTTGTATCCCCTAGCAAGTATTCTGGGCTTCGTCTTGATAAGAGACGAAGATTAGTATGAACAAATACCAAATCTTCACCTCTTTGTGGAGTAATTTTATTTCTCTTCACAGAATTTATGAAACTATACGTACTCCAGTTTCTCTCACTACAAGAAGATGAACAAGGTTGGCCAAGCAACATGAGTGCTTTTTGCTGAAGTAAAGGAGCATACACCCCATAAGTAACCCACCACACATAAGGATTCATACTCCATCTATCATTTATGGTATTTGCATTTGCAAATTCTTCACGGCAAGATGAAAACTTAGCATACTCAATCTTAACTTCTCTTAACTCATCCGCATCGTAATACCTCTCGAAACACTTCAATCTTTGACCTGCAATCAAAAGATCTCTATGTGGTGGAACACGCCCTGGACGTTCATCAAGCCACTGACGACTATAATACCTATGTTGTTTCAATTATGATTTTAGTATAAATTTTTTTAACATTTAACTCAACTGACCAGAAAATATAAATAAGCGATTGCATATTTTACACTGTCATACATACCTTGGGTTCAATGAATGTGCCAAAGAGTGAAGCGGTGTGCTACTTTTACTCCAACGATCTGTTAAAATCCCGTCCACCACCATATGAAATGGTGAAATATCATATTCTTGTAAGCCCTCGTGGCGATGTATAATGCTCTTTACCTCATCTATCATTCGATCCCACCTTTCATAAACCAAGTGAAGACAAGGCTCGTCTGTGTCGCATAATCTAAGCATTTCTATGATAGGTTTTGTAAAATCAATAACATACTGCAAAGTGTTCCACCAATCATCATCCAACAACTTCTCTTTTATAAACAATGCTTGATTAGGATCATCATCTTTATATGATGACCATTGATTGCAAATTACCAAGTTACGGAGTCCTTGCTTCACATCTTTAAATCTTTGAAGCATTATAATACTAGAGGCAAAACGTGTCTCTGCAAGTGTGAATAATTTTAACTCCACATGTTCATTAAACATGGCTAATCTCATGGAATGTTTAGTGATGAAGTTTCTGATCAGTACCACCTCAGCAATAATTTCACTAATCCAAGCACACCCTTCATATACTAAAACATTAGTTCGAATATCTCTCGGATGACATATATTCTTTAAAGCAAGGTTTAGTGTGTGGACTACACATGGAGTCCAAAAAATGTGTTTAAACTGACCTTCTACAAGTAGCCCTGCACTCTTACAAACTGGTGCATTGTCCGTGATTACTTGCACAACATTCTGATGCCCAACTTCCGTAATTGTCTCAATGATCAACTTAGAAATGTACTCTTTGTCCTTCACTGACCCTTGAGTGTTGACTGCTTTAATAAACATTGCACCAGCCTCTGAAACAGCCATAAAGTTCATGAGGGGTCTTCGTTGTTCGTCGGTCCATCCATCAGTCACAATACTCACACCTTTTTCTTTCCAAGTGCTCTTAATTGGTTCTAGCTCTTTCTCAACATGTTCTCTTTCCTTCCGTAAAAGAGTTGTTCTTAGTTTATTATAACCCGGCGGAATATAACCTTGAATGCTTTTACTATCTGATGTAGCCAAATTAAATGCAACTTTATAATATGGACACCTAGCAAGATGGAACGGCAAGCCAGCTGCATAAAACAACCGTGCAATTATGCTATCCATTTCTTCACGTCTGGCAGCATTATACAATTTCTCTATTGGGCTCTCAACCCCTCTTTTCTTCTTCCTAGGATCTTCAACAAGTGATGAAGAATTTGACGCAAAAGAAGAACCACTACCTGATCCACATGTTGGCAGAGGCACACTTTTAAACTTAGATGCTTTTGCTCTGGCCTCAGCTTCATCACTCAATTGTTTCATTTCCTGAAGTTTATGTTCTCTGACCTTTGGACATATTCTAATTCCAGAGCCTGGAATCTTTAACAAATGTGCTTTCACTCTTGAATATGAACCCGAATATGGAACTTGACAGTGGTTACATACAAAATTCCAATTACCACCACCTTTAACTTTATCCTTCTTAGTCACATATCTCCATAGCGGAGTAGTGCTTAAAACCTCTTCGTTCATATCTGGCTATCTGCATCAAAATTAAAGAGATGATAGCCATCAAAATACAAGCAGAAAATTAAAAGATAAATTATAAGTATTATATATAAAGCTCAAATTCAATGAACGACCAAAAATGCCCCCAAAGACCCCAAAAAAAACCCTAAAACCTACACAGTAGACAATACACATGATCCCCACCACTAAAATCAAAACAAAACCCAAATTCACCAAATACAGCAACAACCCAAATTCACAATAGATTGAAAATAGAACAAAAAATCAATAACTCAACAAAATCATGCAAATCAGAAGGAAGAAGGGAGAGTAAAAGAAAGAGAACATACCTTCAAATTCAATGTAAACAACTACGAGATAAAGCCATAACAACTAGAAAATGATTGTAAAAAACTAAATAAGTTGATTTTCGGATGATCAACTTAGATCTGAGAAGAGAAGAGTAAAGGTGAGGGAGACTGTGGGAAGGGGTATTCTTCTGAGTTCTGAGAGTAGAAGATAGACGAGAGAGAGAGATGAGTTTTGATAAAAAAAATTTTTTTTTTGGAATTTAAGATAGAGGGTAACATATGCGTCCGACGTGCGTCCGAGTGTGTCCGATGTGTGTCCAATGTGCGTCCAACGTGCGTCAAGTGAGGACACGGATTTTGATGCGTCCGACACGCGTCGTGTGGGCGTCGTGGCCGCGTCATGTGTCCATAGTGCGTCCGACACGGACACGGAAACGAATCTGATGTGTCCGTGCTTCACAGTGCGGAAGTAATCTAACTCCATACACCGTATTTAAAGGTGGGCTGTATATGCCATGAGCAGGCCCAGTGCTGAAACTTTTGGGGCCTATGGCAAAAAAATTTACCATTGGGGTTGCAGAGGTGAAATTTTAAGGTCGACAAGATGACAAAATAAGATCATCAAGTAGTAGATAAAAGAGCCCTTTGTCCATAATTTTTTTGTAAGGATTAAATTGCCCTCTTAGTTCCTTAGAGTTTAGTTAATTTAGCATTATGGATTGAATTAGATTAACAAAAATTAATAGGTAAATTTAGAAAATCAAAGCACGTAAATTCCTAGATGTAGACTACTTATATGGCCGAGAACTCGTGAACTCTCGGCCGTACAATATTTTTCCGATTGTTAACTCATAGACTCCTGGTCGTAAAGTAGAACTCATGGCTAAGAAATCATGAATTTCCAATCTAACTACTTTTACAACCATGAAATCTTCTTATGGTATGTTAAACCTTCATATTTATGTTTCACCTTCTTACTCGCTATCAAATCAAGTGAAATACTAAGTGGAAGAGTGTTTTTTGCACAATAGGATAGCAATTATAATATATTGAAAGGCTCAGTCATGTTCAACCACTTGAACCCAAAATTCACCCAAGGGGTTGCTTGAGAAGAAAAATTAACCTAAGAGACTGATCATATGTCGTTTAGGATAAAAATTCGCCCAAAAGGCTGGTCATGTGCCACTTGAGATAAAAAAATAAAATACGTGTCTTTTGGTCTTGTGCGTCATATCTTCAGTTGTCTCACTCAATATAGTTAATATCGGTCATACCGGCCAATAATATCTGAATTCTGTCGTGTATCGGTTTTAACCAAGACGATATGCAAGATATCGATGATATATACATATTCCAATTATATCGGTCGTATTTTTCGTACCGGACCGATATATATATATATATCGGTCACAATATCGGCTGATAATATCGGTAAGGATACAAATATATTTATTAACAATATTTTTTTTTTTGTTTTTTTTTTGTTTAAATTTTTTTTCCCATACAAATTCTATGCTTGGGGATGTTAGGTTATCAAGTGAAACTAGTTTAATTGATGTTTTTACATGATAAATGCCTGTAGATGATGGATTTTCGACAAAGGCTAAATTCGTAAACTCATAATCATACGAAGCTCTGATTCAGCAATCAGGCGTGAGTATCGAGACACGGGTCTCTCATCGAATTCTCAACGGAGGGTACTTTCTCTCAGAGTACATGTAGATATGTAGTCTCACGACTGGACAACAACATATCTCATGAATACTAAATACTTTCAGTGATTATTTCTATATAGCATCACGAGATGGACGGCTCCTAGACAGCTTGCTCTGCTAGTATAGAGCGATAACGTCTTCAGGAACAAACAACAAGTTTATCCTGACTATAGAAAGGATATGACTTACCGGAAAGCTCATATCGGGATAATTAATGCTCCTAGATAACTTGCTCTGCTAGTATAGAGCCACAAAGTTAATTATTCCTAATTACAATTGCTCCTATTCCATGGCCGAATCCACGACTGGTCCCATGGAATGTCAATAACGATTTTTCTGATTCTATGATCGAATCCACGACTTGATCTCATAGAATAGAAACAACTATATATCTCATTACTCCGATTTCATGATCGAATTCACAACTGGTCTCATAAATGGTAATAGATAAATCTTAATTACTCTGATTCTATGGTCGAATCTACGATCCCATGGAATGGTAATGCTTACTTTATTATTATGAATTCGTAGTCGAATCCTCAGCTGATCCTATGAATTAATAATAGACATCTTATTACTCAGTTTTGTGAATTATTCTCCACTAAATTCCACAATTAGTAATAAATAATCAACAACCGGGCGTCTGAGCTACCTCTAAGTAAGCCCCGATTCAAATGGTGAAGGTGTATTCAACGACGATACACTAACAGTCACCACACGAACGAGTATTTCAAAATACAACGAAACGATGAACCTATGCAAAATAGGGAAGAAAATAATAAATAATTAAAAATATTGACCAAGGTGCTATGAGCACGGACACACGACCGACCGACCGTGTCGTGGTCAATCCCACGCCATTTTATATTTTTAATGCATTTTTATTATTTTCCATGATTTGATGAAAATTCTCTCATTTTATCAAATCTCCTTCGTCTCAAGGAAACTCCTCGGTTTCATGGTACTTCCATAAATCCATAAAAAATAATTTAAAATTAAGGAAAGGAGTGTGGGGCGTGACCATTGGCCAACCGGCCATGCCTTGGTTCCAACCGGCCCCACACCCCGTGGTTCCTTATTATTTTATTATTATTATTATTAGTATTATTATTTCTCTAATTTCATGAAAAAACTCCTTGATTTCATGGTATTTTGCACAAATCATCAAATAATAATAATAAAATAAAATAAATTATGAAAACTGTGGGACCGGGCCTTGGCCGGCCCACGCCCCTTTGTTTTATTATTTTATTATTAGTTTTCCTTGAATTCATCAAATTCCTTGATTTCATGATATTTCTCTCAAATTAGGAAAAATTCTCTCAAATCATCAAAAATACCTAAAAAATATTAAAAAATTATGAAAAACTCGCGGGACAGGGCCCAAGCCGGCCGGCCATGCCTTCCACGGTCCCACACGCCCTTATTTTTATTTTTTTCTTCCTTGAACTCATGAAAACTTCTTCAATTCATGGAAACTCCCTAAATTCATCAAAATTCTCAAAATTCATGATTTTTTCATAAAATCATCAAAATATTATAAAATTAAGGAAAAGTCACTACGAGACCGTGGTCACGACCGGCCGACCATGCCTTGACCATGGCGGTTCCACGCCTCCTCATTCCTTATTTTATGATTATTTTTCATCATCTCATGGTTTTTTACCTAGTTTCGTCGAAACCCTAATTTTGGCATATTTTCTCTAATGGATGCTCAATTGCACGCCAGAAAATATCAAAATTCTCAGGACTGAGACGCGGATGCCTTGGGGACACGAGCACACTATCTTGACCGACCAAGATTGGCTCTTTGGCTCACGGAATCCGGTCCCATCAATTTTCACAGTTTTGACCTAATTTGCACCATTGCTCGTATTAGGTCCAAAACTCTTCCAAACACTTTGGATTTTCATGAAGTGATCGTCAGGCGGTCACGTGACAACCCAGGGCCGGTTTCATGACTACATGGTCGGTCCCTCGCCTCGTCATAATTAATTAGGTTTTCTCACCTAAGGCTCATACGAGCATTTTTGAATAAATGATTAAGCCAGCATTTAATCATTCTTCCACCAACAAATCGTCAACTCTTCAGGAGTTCTTCGTATTTGCTCACGTGAGCATATGTACACTACATGGTTGATCCACGGTCCTGTAGTCGCCCCTCCTTCGTCCCATGGTTGAAATTCTGACGAACCATGAATTGATCATCAATTGATCGGGTTTCTAAATCCAAGGATCATCATTCCAGATTCCAACCTTAATAATTTTACGACGACCTCATGGTCATTAATTTTATTAATTATGCTCAGTTCAACGACCAGTATTCTAATTAATATTTTGGTACGCTGCCAATAATCCATCAGATGAGCAACACATGCTCAGACGATCAAATATTCAACAATTCATCACATGAGCAATACTTGCTCAGATGATAAATATTTGCTCAAACCAAGGGATATTGGTTCAACAATCAATATTCAATGATCCATCGAATGAGCAAAACTTGCTCACTTCATCGTAAGAACTATACCTTTGTCTCATGACATGTTCAACTCATGAGTTTCAGAACATCATGTTCAACTCAGCAACTACATGGACTCATCGTCCCATCAAACCACGAAGTCATCAATTGACTAACAAACTACGAGACGTCAATCGTGTCACTTGGGGGATATCACTTAGGGTTTTGGTCTGGCGGTCTACGGCACGTATGTTCAAACACACGACGGAATGTGAGCAAGTCGTGCAATCAGTTGAAGGAATTCACGAGGTAGTGGGTGGAAAATCGACCAAGTCTCCACACGTTGAGCAACTGGTTTCAAACACGATCTCCACTTCCCCACTCCTTGATTCCATCAACTGTTACACTTCACGGAATCATGGTGTCTAAAATTCCAGCAATATAAATAAGTCTCTGAATCATGATTGAATCATCAACATCATCAGTATCATCAATCTCACGTCAAACTGACAACACGAGATCATCAACTCATCAATTGAGCAATTACTCTCAATTGAGAAATTTCAATCACTCAGATCTTATCGTATTCAGAATTCACACACCCACAATCTTTGATTACCATTGATTCCACACATTTCTCAGCTTCCCTCTACAGATCAACCCATCCTCTCTTGTGACCGAATTTACTCTGGAATGGTCATTATCTTGATTTAGGCCGGAATACTACAGATTGATCTCTCGAATCTAAAACACCCCCTTTGCAGCGGTGCATCTATGTGAGGTTTAACATTTCGCTCGGTTCGAGGAGTCTCCTCCGTACGGTCGTCTCCTCAATTCCTTAAAACCAGCAAATCTTTTTTCCCCATCTACAGATTAGCGACCACAGTGGGAGATCATTCTCTCGGTTGCAATCTAACAATCTCACAATATGGTTGGTATCAGGACTAATTCAACTAATTCAGATCAGAATATTTCAAACGGCAACATTCCTCATGTTACACCTGGCGGCATGGAAGGCAGAGGGATCCCGACTTTGGCAGAGTTGACTCAAATCCTAGAGGTCCATACCAGAAACATGGACCTGATGAAGGAGACGATAAACCACATCCTCGACTTTCTCATCAAATTAACGTCCGAGTTAGGCGGTATCTCCGCTCCAAAAGCCTCAACACCGGGGACTGAAGCGTCATCTGACCCTCAAATCAATAGCTTCACCACATACGAGAAGCCGGTGGAATAAGAGGTCACACATTTGATTGAAAATCTATGTGAACTCCTGCACTTCTCCAGGGATCAGCGCACAGACATATTTTCAGCACTCAACCAGATATCATCCAGCGTGCAAATAACGCCACCAACACCATCAGTTGAAGAAGTCTCCCTAGTGCCTGGGCATTCGATCGACAACATCTCTTTTGGAGAAGAAGATCACATGACGGATGAAGGACATAACCGAGCATTGTACGTCACTGGTTTCATCAAAGGCACCGAATTTAGAAGAGATCTTGTTGACACCGATGCTTCCACCAACATTGTCACTATGAAGACTCTCAGGATGGCCAGATTCCCACAAGGTAAAATCGTTCGCTATCCCATCCTAATGACATGATTTGAAGGAAGTCAAAGCCATACATATGGATATGCATACATATATTTGAAGGTGGGGACGATTCGATTGAAAGCAAAGTTTCATGTGATTGAGCAAGAACCTGACTACCACATAATACTAGGACGCCCATGGCTCCATGATAACAAGGTGGTTCCTTCAACATACCATCAATACATGAAGGCCTTGCTCGACAACAAGATTGTTCGCATTCCGGCTTCATCATCTCCTTATGCTCCCGTCTATGATACTGAGTTCCTTGAATCTCAAAAAGGCATCCCGGAACCTCCAAGCAGGATTCGCAGTACTCTACTTCCAAGCTGGAAGACTATCGAGAAGGATGATAACGATCCGTCATCCTCAGCTGCTAAAGTGATCAAGTCACCTACTACACCGACTAAACGCCATAATGATTAAGTCTCAACTCCAGGGACAAACTTATCGACCGATCGAGACGTAGAAGGGAGAGTTATTTATCGCCGACGGAAGATTAACAATTAATCGGGGAGAACGATGAAAAGTCTCCCCACCATGAAGAATCGTGTCAGAGTGAGCTATCACTTGAAGAAGAAGTCCAAGATGCCCCACGACAACTACAGGACGACACTGATTCTACCACTGACGATCTTGAAACAATCAAAAGTGGGACTGAAGACGATCCAAGGTCAATCTTGATCAGTTCAGCTCTATCACCAGAGGTGCGGAACGAGCTGGTAAAATTATTGAAAGAATATCAAGATGTCTTCGCCTGGACGTACGAAGAAATGACGGGTCTGGATGACAAACTCGTCACCCATCACCTGCACATCTTCCCTGGTTCCAAAGCTGTCAAACAACCGCCCAGACAATTTAGATACGAAGTCAAGGAGCAAATCAAGGTCGAAATCCAGAAACTGTTGGCAGCAGGGTTCATCAAGCCTATTCTTCATCCAACGTGGCTAGAAAATGTGGTACCTATTAAGAAGAAAAATGGCCAAATCAGATGTTGTGTCGACTTCAGGAACTTGAATAAATTTTGTCCAAAGGATGATTTTACTCTACCCAACATTGACATGCTCGTCGATGCAACCAGTGGTCACGGTATGTTTTCATTCATGAACGGCTATAGTGGGTACAACCAGATCAAGATGTATGAACATGACGCCAACAAGACTGCGTTCCGTACTCCCATTTGGAATTTTCACTTTGTGATGCCCTTTGGATTAAAGAATGCTGGTGCCACCTATCAACGAGCCATGACTGCCATATTCCACGACATGATGCACAAGCAAGTAGAAGACTATGTTGATGATGTGGTGGTAAAATCGAAGACTCGAGCATCTCATCTCGAAGTTCTAAGGCAGGTGTTTGAAAGGTGCAGAGAATACAAATTAAAAATGAATCCTTTAAAGTGCGCATTCGGAGTTTCTTCCGGAAAATTCTTAGGATTTCTGGTCACGGCTGAAGGGATCAAAGTCGACCCAGACAAGGCAAAAGCTATTACCACCATGCCTCCTCCACGTACCGTGAAGGAACTAAAGAGCTTTGTGGGCAAGGTAAATTATATTCGACGCTTCATTCCTGTATTAGCTCAACTCATTGCTTCGTTCACACCTCTGCTGAAGAAAGGAGCAAGCTTCACCTGGACAGCTGTTCAACAAGAAGCTTTCCATAAAATACAACAGATATTATTGTCACCGGCCGTCATGAGGTTTCCAGTGCAGGGACGACCTCTGATTCTTTACACAGCCTCCAGTGATGTTGCCATCGGCGCACTCCTCGCTCAGGAAGACGACGAAGGCGTCGAACGACCGATTTACTACTTCAGCCGCATAATAAGAGATGCTCAACTCCGATATCCAAAGGCCAAAAGGGCATGCCTGGAATTGGTACATGCAATCCAGAAGTTCAGACATTACTTACTATCTAACAGGGTCGTACTCATCTCCAAAGCTGATCCCATAAAGTTCTTGCTATCAAATCCAGCCTTGATAGGGAGACCAGCGAAGTGGCTACTCCAGATGTCAGAATTTGGCATAGCTTGCATGCCACCTAAAGCCATCAAAGGTCAAGCGGTAGCAGACTTGCTCGATGCTTTTCCAGGGGAAGACACAACAACACTACATGAAGAAGTGCCCGGCGAATTCCCAGACATCTTGGTCATCAAGGAAGAAACATGGCTTCTATACTTTGATGGATCTGCCACTCCTAGTAGTGACACTGGAGGAGCGGGCGTAGTGCTGGTGTCTCCATATGGTGAAGTTTTCTCACATTCGTTCAAGTTGGATTTCCACTGCACCAACAACTCAGCGGAATATGAAGCCTTCCTATTAGGATTATCTTTGGCCAAGCAAGCAGGAGCAACAAACCTCGAGATAAGGGGAGATTCAAAATTATTGGTCAACCAAATGAATGGAGCATATTCTCTCAAATAAATCACACTTGCTCCATTCAGAACCGAAGCTCAGCGACTGTTGACCTATTTTGCTGACGCAACGATCGTCCATACTGGACGGACTAACAATAGGCATGTTGATTGCCTAGCAACTCTCGCCTCCAAGCTGCAATTCGAAGGAGCACATAAAACGATCACTGTACGGAGGCGTACAGTATCTTCGACTTGGCTCACTCAGATCGAAGACATTCCAGCGAACGATTGGCGAGCACTCATCATTCATGAGTTGAGCAGCTCTATTTCAGAAGGCCAAGTCAGCCTCAAGGAATTGAAGAACTACTTATTTCTTCATGGAGGGCTATACTATCGAAACCCTGATGGATCTCTATCACGATGTCTTGGGAGCGACGAAGCGGAAGAACAACTCAAGCGCATACATGAGGAAGTCTGTGGGCAAACGTTAGTGGTAACACTTTACAGAAAGCTTCAAAGAATGGGGTACTACTGGCCATCCATGGAGACTCAGTCAAGAGTTTACAAGGATCTTGTCCTGATTGCCAAACACCTCCTCATCACTTGGAGGTTTTGACGGTCCACCACACTGGGGACTGGAGGGAGCCTTACATCAAATACCTACGGGACAACGAACTACCACTGAAAAAGAAGCAAGCAGTCAAACTCATTCAGAAAACTAAGATATTCGTCTATCTCGATGGGATCTTATACTGCAAAAACTTTGGTGGAAATTTACTGAGGTGCTTAGCCGAACATGAAATCCCTACAATCCTGAAGAAAGTACATGATGGAGAATATCAAGGAAAGAGGAAACTATTTCTTCAAATTCATGAGAAATATTATTGGCCAACCATGGAAGATGATGCAGCCGCACACGTTCAGAGGTGTCACCAATGCCAAACCCATGGTAATCTCATCCACACTCCTTGTCTCCCGTTGAATTCTGTGAATAGTCTGTGGCCTTTCTACAACTGGGGACTAGGTATCATTGGGAAGATCAATCCAACATCTTCAAAACAACATGAATACATCATCACTGCGACAGATTACTTCACCAAGTGGGTCGAAGCTATTCCTCTTCGAATCACCACTGGAGTTACGATTGCCACCTTCATCAAAGAGCACATAATATGCAGATTCGGAGTTCGTAAGCATATCATCACAGATAACAGAACTCCTTTTGCCAATCAAGATGTTGAGAAGCTTCTCAATAAATATGGGATCAAACAAATCTTATCCACGCCTTACTATCCACAAGGAAATGGTCAAGCAGAAAGTACCAACAAGACTTTGGTCAGGATTATCAGTCGGACGATTCATGGCAATCCTCGATCACGGCATGAGCAATTACCCATGGCTCTATGGGCTTACAGAACTGCACCAAGGAGCTCGATCGGTACTTCGCCATATTCCCTTGTATATGGAGCCGACGCCATACTTCCAGCAGAAATCAAAGTTCCCTCAGCCAGCATTGCAGCATCCAGTGGTGTACAATGGGATGAGGACGAAATCTCCAGATCAAGAATCGCTGAGCTAGATATGCTGGAATCAAGGAGAACCAAGGTGGAAAAATATGTGGAAGCTTACAAACAGAGGATCTCCAGAGCCTAAAACAAAATGGTAAGACCTCAAACATTTCAAGTAGGAGATTTGGTATTAAAGACGGCAAAGCACATTCAACAATACATGTCCGCTCCTAAGTTTTCTCCTAAATGGGAAGGGCCATATGTTGTTATCAAAGCAGTGTCTAGCGGATATAACAAAATTTTATCAATCAATGGAGGAAAGGAAGGAAACATCATTAATGGCAAATGACTCAAAGCTTATTATGCCTGATCCATGAAACAAACTACCTCTTCATCATTTCAAGCATTTTCAAAAATATAACTTCATTCCTCCAAAGAGCATGCGAATACTCCTTTGTTCATTAAACATTTCATAAATGAGCAAAATTCGTTCATACCATGATCAACTGTTTCACCTAACTAGAAACTCAGATTTAATCAAAAAACAACAACCACAAATGCTCACTCAGAGCAAACCATCCAGCAACGGATAATCCCTGTAAGAAGCCTCGTCAAGCTTCTTCTGAAAAATCTTGGTCTTTGGCTTCAAGTCTTCGACCGCTTTCTCAACCCTTGCTGACTCCAGAGCCAGTATCTGATGAGTGCTAAAAAGTGCATATTTCTATATATTTTTCTTGGAATTTAACTCATCCTTTGTGCATTAATTCTACATTTTATCCCATATTCTGCATTTTCATTGTTTTTAAGAATAAATATTTTTATTAATTAATTTTGCATTTTTAGGTAATAAATAAAGACTAGATGAGTTGCGGAGCGAAAAGAGCAAAGACACGAAAAAAAGCCTGAGGAAAATCTAGCGGAAAAGAAGTGCAGAACGCGGTATGGAAGACTCAAGGATGAAAATGGGCTTAAAAAGGAAGAAATTGTTCTTAAAGAAGAAGTGGGCTCAAGATTACCTAAGCCCAAATCCAATTCCTAAACCCAAACCCATATCCTAAACCCAAAATTCAATACCCAAACCCGTTTTCCTTCTTAACCGTAAGATTGGATCCATTCCCTCATCCAACGGTCGCTGCGTCATCATTCATCAGATTTCGATGCACCTGACCAACACTACAACACCTAACTCCATCTTGAGCCGTTAGTTTCGTTGTATTTTTGCATCCAACGGTCGCTCATAATCTGTCTCCATCTCGCCGTTAGATTCGTTTCAGAAGTTATCATCCCACGGCTCAGCTTCGCGAAACATCAAAATCTTTATCCCTGCCTCACACCTTAATACCCAAATACCTAATACCCACACCCAAACAAGACCCTAACAAATTTCCATCGGGTTCTCCTTCTTCTCCCCCTTTCTACTTCTCCACAGCAGAGCCTTCCCCTTCCACCTGCTCCACCAACTTGCTGCCACCACCACCAACTCCACACGAGCCCTCAAATCTCTTCCATACGTAAACCCATCACTACCCTACCCCTCTATCAACTTATTTCATCATTTCTCAACCCTTTTTCTCTGAAACCCTAGGATTAAGGGATGATGAAATAAGTTAGGTTAGAGAAGCAATTGAGAGTAGCAGGAGACGCAATAGAGGAAGTAGAAGCATGGGTCGAAGCTCTCAAGTGTTTTCAGATATTAGGTATGCATTAATTTCAATTTTTATCAAACCCTAATTTTTCTGTTTCTTTGGGGATTTTGGAGAGAGTGTGTATAAACTATAAATAGATGCTTTGGGGTGTTGTAATAGGTGTTCTTGGGTTAGCCGAGATACCCCCTAATTGGGTTAATTTCTTCAATTTCATGTTTAATTTCAATTTCAATTATACTGTCAGTACTTGTTCTTCACTGTTAAACTATGTTCTGATGTTATGTTCATGTTCCTGTGTATGTTAATGTTCATGTAAATCACCATGTTTGTTATGTTCTAATTCACCACTAGGGTGAGAAGACAACTGAACTTTGTTGGTTAGACATTTGGGTTAGACCCTGTTGAGCTCAAAACATTTAGGTTAGTAACATTCCAAAGGTTCATTGGCTTGTGATTAGTGGTGCTTTAAACAGACCATTAATGCTAGGAGTTAGTGATAATCTAAGGGATTCACAAAGCCATATTAGTTAGAGACCTAGATCCTAAATGACCTGTGATTGCCTATGCTTTAATCAGATAGGAAATGCTAGGGGTTATCCAAGGACTTTAGGTAGTTAACTAGCCACATGACAGGGATGTAACCAAGGTGAACTAGCTAGGTGAAGGAGAATTCTCATCCATCTTCATACACTTCCATCTTCAACTGTTTTGCTTGTTTTCTGTTTTCTTTCATTTTTTTTACCTTCATTGCTCACTGTTTGTTTTCCCCTCATGCTCACAGTGGTGTCTTAGCACCACAATCTTTACTTGTTTCACTCACTGTTTACTGCCCCCATTCAGCTCTCATACATCAGTCCATTCAGCTCCATGTTAGCTTAGGAAGCAGCTAGAGAAGCTAGAAAACAACATTTGCTCCCCCTTGTCCCTGTGGACTTTCCCTTTCTTCCCATTCTAGATACAATTGACCCTGTATACTTGCAGGTCAATTTGTAGGTTGTTTATAAAACCCATCAGTATCCTCTCCTCATCCAGTAAAGCTGCATTCATGAAAATTGCATCAGCAACCTCTGCCGCCTTATGAACCTTGATTATCTCAAGACGACGACGGAGCCAGCTTACATTGAATCAAAATATCTCACAATTCGAGATCATTTCATCACATTGGTGAAGTTCATGGTTTTTGACGTCTCGCAAGTGCATCTGATTCATTTCCTCGATGATCGGCAATAGCCCCGCTACCGTGGTTAAAAGGGTTGGAAGAAAACCTTTCCACACTTCTGTGGTAGCAATGTGACCATACTTCTTCCAGATCTTGGTGTATAGAGACGCATGACATTTGGGAATCACGAATCCGCCGCCCATTTCATTATCTGGGAAGGTATTAATCAATGGGGGTTCGAATAAAAGTCCAGCGGTTGGGTATTCACGAGCATGGACACCGTCTCCGGTCTCCAAGGATCCTACAGAATCTTCAATGCCTGGTTACTGCTTTCCTCAACCTCAACCACGGTCACGGACTTTCCACTCTTTCTTCGTCTAACATCGACGACGACACGGACATCCGCCTACGATGAAACGAAGGAGTGTTAATCCCGGGACTCAGTACAATCTCAAGAGTCATAGGTTTACTTACAGACGATCCAGCTTCAGCACGAGCCGATCCATACCGGGCAGGAGTTCTAACAGTCCGCTTGGGCCTTGCATTATGAGGAGTAGCATTCTTCTTACAATCCTACGACAAATCATTCTCTTGTGATCAACAATATCGATTGAACAAAGACAAGAAAGGAAAAGAAGAAGAAGTGTACAACTTACTGAGATAGACGTTGCTATTTCACGCTTCGACTGAAGATCATCTTGAGAAGAAATGCTATTGCTCGACATGACGGCAAGAGGATATGATCAAAACTTCTCTGCACGATGAAACTGACTCAGGAATAGAAGAAATATTTGCGTGGATCATAGATTTGGAGTCTTAAAGATATATATATCAGGAGATAGTCATATAGTCAACTCAGTTACGAGTTTCACTGAAACCCTAGGCTTCAAAGATCGATACAAAAGGCGCGGGGGAAAATGACACACTGGGGACTGAACATCACAGGTCAAAGGATAGGCCACGCGGCCTTGTACACGTCATGAATCCTCAGCCGTGTTATGTTACTTCTCATGAAAATCGACAAGTCATGATGAATTTGGATATATGGACATTGGTCCATGTCATGGATTAGAAGAAATCGACGTTAACAAAATATTCATCATTCAGAAAAAAAATTTAATTGAAGTAAAGTCGTTTAAACAGTCAAAAGAAAGATATCCACTATGAAGACTAAAAAGGGAATGCTCTAACGTCCAAAGAAGATGGAAGTAAAACTACTCGTCGGACTCATCCGAATTGTCAGCTTCATCGTCACTGTCCTTCTCAGAATCATCTTCTTCAGAGTCACTGTCAGGATCATTGGTGAATTCCGGTGGACGGAAGATAACATCATCATCTGAATCCGAGTTATCTTCTGCTGCAGATTCAGCTTCAATTTTCTTCATTGTCCTCTGATGCCCTCTTTCATATCGATCAGGCTTAATGAAACGCTTGGATGGTTCCCATGTGATCTCTCCTTCAGAAGCATCAACATCAGAATCAGAAGGCACCCCATCCAAGAATTGACGCTTCTCCTCAACCCTCTGTCTCTTACGCCGGGTGCGATCTTTTTCACGTTGACGGGCATCCTCCTTTTTGTCTTCAGCTCTTTTCTTTTCGAGTTCAGCAAAAGAGACTCTTCGCTCACCCAAGGGAACATTAGGCTTCACCCCTTTCTGGGTAACCCTAGCCTTTGATTTCGCTACAGGAGCGTCTGAATGCTCATCAGAAGAGCCAGAGGAAGAAGAGGAATACCAGTAATCGTAATTGTTGTTATTGTTGGTCAACATTTTCTGGAACCGGAAGATCAAAGATTACTACTATGTAAACAAACCAACATCAGCAAAAAATGGTAACTCTTAACTCTTACCTTTTATACTTCCACTAACAATAGTGATAGTAATGCTAGAGTTAACACCTCAAAATCGTTCGTCTCTTCGAAAACTGCAAAAAACGAACGAAACTTTATTTAGTTTCCGAAACTGATTTTCATGAAATCACGTACACAATTTTCATAATGTGAGAATTTACACAACTGGCCTATGAAGTTTATAACAATAAAATATTTCATCATAAATATATTGTCTATTTTCGAAGGTTCCTCAAAACCCACGTTTCTGATTTTTCGAAAAAACAACAATTAATGCAACATTGCTTACATAAATTCTCAAGAATTTTATCTAATGAAAACAAACTCATGCAAATAAAATATATCATCATATTTTTCACAATATATGTCACGGATGCATATATATATATATATAAACTATTTTTCCTTCGTATCGTCATTATTGTCTTTAAAACGAAGGTTTATTTCAAAAAATATTGTGAAAGTTCACATCTCATACATATGATAAAGTTTTGTTTTTACATGAAATCTCATAAGCAAAATTTTATCACTGGACACAAGTTCATCATACATATTTTCCTTCGTGTCATCGTTATTTGTCTTTAAAACGAAGGATTATTCCGATTTCATGAAAATTCACTTCTTTTAGGATAAAACCTTGGTACACATGAAAACTCATAAACTAAGTTTTATCACTGGACCTAGGTTCATATAAAAAAAATCTCTCCTAAATCAGGGATTATAGTTAGTTTTCAAAACTAACGATTGAACGAACATACGTTTTCAAAAACGAGGGTTTTTTTTCATAAAACTCACACTAATATACACACATGTATATAAATTCATCATGATCAAAGCATGAACAACTCATGAGGATCATAAATATCAGCAA